>NW_028169199.1:0-93215 GCF_963971535.1 Notolepis coatsorum | reverse complement strand
TGGAGGGGAAGTACGAGCGGACAAACAAAGGGCTCTGCAGCCAGGAAGCCTTAATCACTGCCACTGCCATTAGAGTAATGAGGCCTGATGGACGCACGCTCTGCGGAGGGAGGGAGGGAGGGAGGAGGGAGGGAGGGAGGAGGGAGGGAGGGAGAGGGGAGGGAGAGGGGAGGGAGAGGGGAGGCTTTCCTCAGAGATGAGGACTGATAACACAGACCACCCCCCTCCTCTTCTACTCCCACCATCCTCTCTCTCAGGGGCATATTAATGAAACAACAGTCCCTCTCTTGCTCTCCAGGTTTTCCTCCTCAGATTAGCAGGGTATTGTCTGGAGGAGGCTGTGGTGTTTTAACACAGACTGCAGAGGGACGTCTCAGTGTGTGGCGCGCAGGAGATATGGGTGTGTGTGTGTGTGTGTGTGTGTGTGTGTGTGTGTGTGTGTGTGTGTGTGTGTGTGTGTGTCCATTGGAAAATTATAATATTGAATCAATTTCTATAGCTTCTGCTTGTGTTAACATCACAGTGAAAACCCAGTGGCTGACCACCATAATTACCACCACCATAACTACTACCACCACCATAACTATAGTACCATCACCATAACTATACTACCACCACCATAACTATACTACCACCATAACTACCACCACAATAACTATACTACCACCACCATAACTACTACCACCACCATAATTACTACCACCATAACTATACTACCACCATAACTACCACCACCATAACTACTACCACCATAACTACTACCACCACCATAACTATACTACCACCACCCTAACTACTACCACCACCCTAACTACTACCACCACCATAACTACTACCACCACCATAACTACTACCACCACCATAACTACTACCACCACCCTAACTACTACCACCACCATAACTACCACCACCCTAACTACTACCACCACCCTAACTACTACCACCACCATAACTACTACCACCATAACTACTACCACCACCATAACTACCACCACCATAACTACTACCACCACCATAACTACCACCACCATAACTACTACCACCACCATAACTATACTACCACCACCATAACTACTACCACCACCATAACTATACTACCACCACCATAACTATACTACCACCACCATAACTATACTACCACCACCATAACTATACTACCACCACCATAACTACTACCACCACCATAACTACTACCACCCATTCTCTTCGGTTCAAATAACAAACTCAGCAAGACCGACGGCTTCTCAGTTACAGTGGGTGACAATATTGTCACAAGGAAAGAAGATATTACCTACCTGGGTTCCATCCTAGAGGCAAATCTTTCCTGTGACAAAATGGCATCCAATGTAATAAAAAAAGTCAACCAACGAACTCGTTTCTTGTACCGGATCTCCTCACTGGTAAACAAGAATACCCTGAAGACTCTAGCAGGAGCACTCATTCAAGGGTACTACGACTATGCTTGCACCTCATGGTACCAAAGCACCTCAAAGGCGCTAAAAACAAAATTACAAACATCTCAAAACAAACTGGTCAGACTACTGCTTGACCTTACTCCTAGAACCCACCTCACCCCTGCCCACTTTGACAACCTAGGATGGCTTAGAGTAGACGACAGAGTACAGCAACTTGCAATGGGCCTGGTCTACAAGATACACTACACGACCAAGGTACCCATGTACATGACTAAATACTTCCCAAAGGTCAGTGAATACCACGATCACAACACCAGAGGGAGCTCCACAAATCATGTTAAACCCAGATTCGGCTCAAACAAGGGACTAAACACGTTTCGCAATTATGCCACATCAATGTGGAACGCCCTACCCAAAGCTGTAAAGGAATGTGAATCACTACCCACTTTCAAAAACACTCTCAAAAAACACCTAAGGGAGACTGCAACTCGAAACTGGCCCCTGTAAATGTCCGAACACAACCCCCGCCAACACCCCCCCCCCCCACTCCTACCCCCCCCCCCCCCCCCCCCCCCCCCCCCAACCACCTCCAATGTACAGTCCCACCCCCACCTACCCAATCCAATGTACAGTTTCTACGCCTAATGTATATACTCTTTTCTTTCTGGACTCTTTTTGTATCACAAATACAGTACTGTAATTGCAAATCTGGTATGTCATAAATGTATAGATGTAGCAGTACTGTCTATCTGTATGTCATGTATGTCATATATGTTACGATGAATTGGAAATGGGGGACCCTGGTGGAAACAAGACGAAAGTCTTTCTCTGGTCTGCATCCCCTTAACAATTGTATGTATTGAGCTGTACTGCACTGTACCCATTCTGCAATCTGTTAATAAAGTTTTCATTCATTCATTCATTCACACCCTAACTACTACCACCACCATAACTACTACCACCACCAGGGCCGTCTCAGGGGGTGTGCGAGCAGTGCGGTCGCACAGGGCCTCGCGGGAAGGGGGGCCTCGCACAAAAAAATAAAAAAAAATAAAAAAAAATATCTTTTATTTATTTTTATTTTTTATTTTTTTTTTATTTTTTTATATATATATTTTTTTGCGAGGCCCCCCTTCCCTCGAGGCCCTTTTTCATCACAGACCTAAAATCTAGTTTTGCTTATATGCTTATATATTTCACATTAGACACGTTCCTGGCTCTGAGGCTCTTATGAACGAGTCGCTCATGACCGACCCATCACTAGCGTCTGACTATTTCGCGCGTGCAGCATTGGAGGTTATGCCAGCCAAGATGAAGAGTACATCGTTCGGCAGATGGACTGAAGATGAAAGTTGTTGCATGTTAGACAGTTCAGTCAGGCTAGCCATCCCGGCTAAAGACAGGGACAGCTAGTTAGCTTTAGCTACGTTATAATATTAAGTGTGGTTCAGTCGGGATATAGCCATGATGATGTCGGCTAGTAGCTAACTAGCGTTAGCTAACCTAGAGACAGCGCGTGCAGCCAAGATGAAGAGGATGGTCGTTCGGCAGATGAACTTCGTCAACTCCACGTGGTTGTCTCCATCCTCTTGGACGTTTGGTGAGTTTTTAATGCACTCTATTCTATTCCCGCCGTGGATCTCTCTCTCTCTCTCTCTCTGGAGCCAAACTGGCCGACTAGCTGTTGTAGTACTAGTAGCTAACGGTGTGTGGCCTGGTGTCAGCACCTGTATTGCTTTTCTCATGTTGTACAGTTTTTCAGTGGTAGCCGCATAGCTTGCTTCTGCGTTAGCTAATGGTTAGCGATAGCCGGGTTGAGCTAACTGTTAGCCAGTTAGCTGTTTAGCTACGACGTTAGCTGCCGGCTGCGCACGTTAGTTTGATGCTATCAGTTAACCTAGAGTTAGCTGTTAGCTTGTGCTACGACCATTGACATTAGCCGTGAGAATAGCAGGGGTTCTGGCACTCTGACTACGACATCATCTTTGACAGAAGATGTAGTCGGGCCTGCACCATGACAAGGCGCCGGCCATAGCTTCTTTTTGTCCCGCCAGCGAGAGGCCTTTCGTCAACGTGGAGACCTGTGTTGCAGCCTTTCGCCCTGCGTTCCTTGGTGCAGGTAAGATTAATGAAAATGTAATGACATTACCCCACTCTTCCCCTCCCGAATGTTTTGTTAATAACGATGTTTTTTCCAGGCAAAACATATGTTACTTCACAACATTTGGAGATACGACATGTGCTGTGTGTGAATTGTCTTGGTTGTTTGTGTAGCTTGGGTAGCGTTGGGCCGTTGGCCAAAGCTGTGTGTGGCCTGGTGTCAGTACCTGGCTAGCCTATTTAGCTGATGTCGGCCATTGGCTCCTTGCTGCTTTGTTTTCTCTGGTATAGACCCTCTTCTCTTTGGATTTAAGTATTGATCTTTGTCCTTTTGGATCTATGTATTCATGTTGCCTTTGTGAAGTTATCTTTTCCTTCTGTTTTGTTCTTCCATTAAAAGTTGAATATCTTTGCTTATCTCTCTCATACATGCTCTCTCTCTACACACACACACACGACAAACACACACATCTCTCTCTCTCTCTCTCTCTCTTTCTAACACACACAGTCTGCCTATGGCGGCCTTTCTCGATGGCTAGGCTGTGCTCGCTGAGTCTGTACCTAGTCAAGGATCTTCAGTCACAGTGCTCAGGTATTCTGCCACTGTGTACTCTCTGTTTAGGGCCAAATAGCATTTAAATTTCTTTCCAATGTGTCTCTCTCTCTCTCTCTCTCTCTGTACACTGTATATTGACTGTAGAATGGGAGCTCTCTCTCGCTCTCTCTCTTGCTATATGTTGACTGTACCAGCCTCGGGCAGCGCTATTATTTAAGAATATGTTGACTGTATGAAAAAAAAAAAATTATATATATGTATATATATATATATATTTTTTTTAACCTTTTGGGGGGGGGGGGGGGGGGGCCTCGCGTTTAAATCTCGCATAGGGCCTCGCATTTCTCCCAGGCGGCCCTGACCACCACCATAACTATACTACCACCACCATAACTACTACCACCACCATAACTATACTACCACCACCATAACTATACTACCACCATAACTACTACCACCACCATAACTACTACCACCACCATAACTACCACCACCCTAACTACTACCACCACCATAACTACTACCACCACCATAACTACTACCACCACCATAACTATACTACCACCACCATAACTACCACCACCATAGCTACTACCACCACCATAACTACCACCACCCTAACTACTACCACCACCATAACTACTACCACCACCCTAACTACTACCACCACCATAACTACTACCACCATCATAACTACTACCACCACCATAATTACTACCACCACCATAACTACTACCACCACCATAACTATACTACCACCACCATAACTATACTACCACCATAACTACTACCACCACCATAACTATACTACCACCACCATAACTACTACCACCACCATAACTACTACCACCATAACTACTACCACCACCATAACTACTACCACCACCATAACTACTACCACCACCATAACTACTACATCCACCATAACTATACTACCACCACCATAACTACTACTACCACCATAACTACTACCACCACCATAACTACTACCACCACCATAACTATACTACCACCACCATAACTACTACCACCACCATAACTACTACCACCACCATAACTATACTACCACCACCATAACTATACTACCACCATAACTACTACCACCATAACTACTAACTACTACTACATAACTACTACTAAGGTGTACTGCAAGTCCCTGAAAGATGCACGGTCAAACTTCTACTCCAACCTCATCAATAAAAACACTGGCAACTCTAAGCAGCTTTTTTCCACCATAAATCACCTACTGAAGCCACAACCATCCTCATCCACTGAAGCTACAGAAGAGCAATGCAATAACTTTATGGACTTTTTCAGATCTAAAGTAAACAACATCCGCTCTCTGATGCCCAGCTCTTCCTCTCTGTTTCCCCCTACCTCTAACCCACCACCTGAGAGCTTGCCATCTCTGCCATGTTTCACTGAGGTTCAGCAGAGCCACATTGAAAAAACACTCAGAGGAATGAAACCATCCACCTGCACCCTGGATCCCATTCCAACTGCCCTGCTCAAATCAAACATCCCCAGCATCAGCCCAATCATCACCCAGGCTGTTAACCTCTCCCTTCAAACTGGCCATATCCCATCCACCCTCAAAGTTGCCATCATCAGCCCCCTCCTAAAGAAGCCCACCCTGGACCCGGAGGTTCTTGCCAACTACAGGCCTATTTCGAACCTTTCCTTTCTATCCAAGGTTTTGGAAAAGGTAGTTGCCTCCCAGCTCCAGGACCACCTTAAAAATAACACCCTGTTCGAGAAGTTCCAGTCAGGCTTTCGCTCATCCCACAGCACGGAAACAGCTCTGCTCAGGGTGACGAATGACCTCCTAATGACCGCTGACGCAGGATCACCATCACTCCTCATCCTCCTCGATCTGACGGCGGCGTTTGACACTGTGGACCACACCATCCTCCTGGAGCGCCTCCACAACACTGTTGGACTGTCGGACCATGCACTACAGTGGTTCCAGTCCTACCTCTTAGGCAGGACAGAATATGTCTCACTGGGAGGACACAAGTCCAGGCTGCTCGAGGTCACCTGTGGTGTTCCGCAGGGGTCGGTTCTTGGTCCCATTCTATTCATCACCTACATGCTCCCCCTCGGTCGTGTCATCGGCAGACATGGAATGTCTTTCCACTGTTATGCCGATGACACACAACTCTACATAAAAACGGCCCCAAACCCCTCTGCAGCTCTGTCATGCCTCACCACCTGTCTTGGGGAGATAAAGGCATGGATGAACAGCAACTTCCTCCAATTAAACAGCAAGAAAACCGAGGCACTACTAATTGGCACCCCTCACCAGGTTCAGTCTTCACCCATATCACATCTCACCTTTGACGGCCAGGTAATCCCCCTCTCCCCCTCAGTCACAAATCTGGGGGTTCGATTTGACCCCCACCTGACCTTCAACACCCACATAAAACACCTCTGCAAGACCTCATTCTATCACCTAAAAAACATATCAAAACTCCGTCCCATTCTAACCCTGTCAGATGCAGAGAAGCTTGTCCATGCCTTTATCTCCTCAAGACTGGACTACTGTAACGGACTCTTCATCGGGATTCCTGGCAAGAGCATCCAAAAGCTGCAATACATCCAGAACAGCGCTGCCAGGATCCTGATGAGAGTCCGTAAACACGATCACATAACCCCCATCCTTCACTCACTACACTGGCTCCCCGTCTCATCCCGGATCAACTACAAAATCCTTACGATCACCCATAACTGCATAAACGGACACGCACCCCTCTACCTTCAGGAACTCATCACTCCACAATCCTTCACCCGCACCCTCAGATCCGCAGGTAGCCTGCTCCTCCAGGTCCCCAATACCCGGCTCTGCACCATGGGTGACCGAGACTTCTGCACGGCTGCACCACGCCTGTGGAACAGCCTCCCCATCCAGCTGAGGGCACCACAGAGCCTGGACTCTTTTAAAGCAGGCCTGAAAACCTACCTGTTTAAAAAGGCCTTTGACTGTTAGCTTTTTATTTAAATTTTATTGCGCTTTGTTTTTAAATTGTCTGTTTATACTATGTTTTTAATTAACTATGTTCTATTTTTATTCTGTATTTTATTTTATTGTTTTACTAATAACTATTTTATTCTATTTTTTAACTGTTTTAACCATGTAGTGTAGCACTTTGGGATCCCAGCGAACAAAAAGTGCATTACAAATCCAATCTATTATTATTATTATTACCACCATAACTACTACCACCACCATAACTACTACCACCACCATAACTACTACCACCACCATAACTATACTACCACCATAACTACTACCACCACCATAACTACTACAACCATAACTACTACCACCACCATAACTACTACCACCACCATAACTACTACCACCACCATAACTACTACCACCACCATAACTATACTACCACCACCATAACTACCACCACCCTAACTACTACCACCACCATAACTACTACCACCACCATAACTACTACCACCACCATAACTACTACCACCATCATAACTACTACCACCACCATAACTACTACCACCACCATAACTACTACCACCATAACTACTACCACCATAACTATACTACCACCACCATAACTACCACCACCCTAACTACTACCACCACCATAATTACTACCACCACCATAACTATACTACCACCACCATAACTATACTACCACCATAACTACTACCACCACCATAACTACTACCACCACCATAACTATACTACCACCACCATAACTACTACCACCATAACTACTACCACCACCATAACTACTACCACCACCATAACTACTACCACCACCATAACTATACTACCATAACTACTACCACCACCATAACTACTACCTCCACCATAACTATACTACCACCACCATAACTACTACTACCACCATAACTACTACCACCACCATAACTACTACCACCACCATAACTATACTACCACCACCATAACTACTACCACCACCATAACTACTACCACCACCATAACTATACTACCACCACCATAACTATACTACCACCATAACTACTACCACCACCATAACTACTACCACCATAACTACTACCACCACCATAACTACTACCACCACCATAACTATACTACCACCACCATAACTATACTACCACCATAACTACTACCACCACCATGACTACTACCACCATAACTACTACCACCACCATAACTACTACCACCACCATAACTACTACCACCACCATAACTACCACCACCATAACTACTACCACCCTAACTACTACCACCACCATAACTACTACCACCACCATAACTATACTACCACCACCATAACTACTACCACCACCATAACTATACTACCACCACCATAACTACTACCACCACCATAACTACCACCACCCTAACTACTACCACCACCATAACTACCACCACCCTAACTACTACCACCACCATAACTACTACCACCACCATAACTACTACCACCACCCTAACTACTACCACCACCATAACTAATACCACCATCATAACTACTACCACCATAACTACTACCACCACCATAACTACTACCACCACCATAACTACTACCACCACCATAACTATACTACCACCACCATAACTACCACCACCCTAACTACTACCACCACCATAACTACTACCACCACCATAACTACTACCACCACCAGAACTACTACCACCATCATAACTACTACCACCACCATAACTACTACCACCACCATAACTACTACCACCATAACTACTACCACCATAACTATACTACCACCACCACAACTACCACCACCCTAACTACTACCACCACCATAATTACTACCACCACCATAACTATACTACCACCACCATAACTATACTACCACCATAACTACTACCACCACCATAACTACTACCACCACCATAACTATACTACCACCACCATAACTACTACCACCATAACTACTACCACCACCATAACTACTACCACCACCATAACTACTACCACCACCATAACTATACTACCATAACTACTACCACCACCATAACTACTACCTCCACCATAACTATACTACCACCACCATAGCTACTACTACCACCATAACTACTACCACCACCATAACTACTACCACCACCATAACTATACTACCACCACCATAACTACTACCACCACCATAACTACTACCACCACCATAACTATACTACCACCACCATAACTATACTACCACCATAACTACTACCACCACCATAACTACTACCACCATAACTACTACCACCACCATAACTACTACCACCACCATAACTATACTACCACCACCATAACTATACTACCACCATAACTACTACCACCACCATGACTACTACCACCATAACTACTACCACCACCATAACTACTACCACCACCATAACTACTACCACCACCATAACTACCACCACCATAACTACTACCACCCTAACTACTACCACCACCATAACTACTACCACCACCATAACTATACTACCACCACCATAACTACTACCACCACCATAACTATACTACCACCACCATAACTACTACCACCACCATAACTACCACCACCCTAACTACTACCACCACCATAACTACCACCACCCTAACTACTACCACCACCATAACTACTACCACCACCATAACTACTACCACCATCATAACTACTACCACCACCATAACTACTACCACCACCATAACTACTACCACCATAACTACTACCACCATAACTATACTACCACCACCATAACTACCACCACCCTAACTACTACCACCACCATAATTACTACCACCACCACAACTATACTACCACCACCATAACTATACTACCACCATAACTACTACCACCACCATAACTACTACCACCACCATAACTATACTACCACCACCATAACTACTACCACCATAACTACTACCACCACCATAACTACTACCACCACCATAACTATACTACCATAACTACTACCACCACCATAACTACTACCTCCACCATAACTATACTACCACCACCATAACTACTACTACCACCATAACTACTACCACCACCATAACTACTACCACCACCATAACTATACTACCACCACCATAACTACTACCACCACCATAACTACTACCACCACCATAACTATACTACCACCACCATAACTATACTACCACCATAACTACTACCACCACCATAACTACTACCACCACCATAACTACTACCACCATAACTACTACCACCACCATAACTACTACCACCACCATAACTATACTACCACCACCATAACTATACTACCACCATAACTACTACCACCACCATGACTACTACCACCATAACTACTACCACCACCATAACTACTACCACCACCATAACTACTACCACCACCATAACTACCACCACCATAACTACTACCACCCTAACTACTACCACCACCATAACTACTACCACCACCATAACTATACTACCACCACCATAACTACTACCACCACCATAACTATACTACCACCACCATAACTACTACCACCACCATAACTACCACCACCCTAACTACTACCACCACCATAACTACCACCACCCTAACTACTACCACCACCATAACTACTACCACCACCATAACTACTACCACCACCCTAACTACTACCACCACCATAACTAATACCACCATCATAACTACTACCACCATAACTACTACCACCACCATAACTACTACCACCACCATAACTACTACCACCACCATAACTATACTACCACCACCATAACTACCACCACCCTAACTACTACCACCACCATAACTACTACCACCACCATAACTACTACCACCACCATAACTACTACCACCATCATAACTACTACCACCACCATAACTACTACCACCACCATAACTACTACCACCATAACTACTACCACCATAACTATACTACCACCACCATAACTACCACCACCCTAACTACTACCACCACCATAATTACTACCACCACCATAACTATACTACCACCACCATAACTATACTACCACCATAACTACTACCACCACCATAACTACTACCACCACCATAACTATACTACCACCACCATAACTACTACCACCATAACTACTACCACCACCATAACTACTACCACCACCATAACTACTACCACCACCATAACTATACTACCATAACTACTACCACCACCATAACTACTACCTCCACCATAACTATACTACCACCACCATAACTACTACTACCACCATAACTACTACCACCACCATAACTACTACCACCACCATAACTATACTACCACCACCATAACTACTACCACCACCATAACTACTACCACCACCATAACTATACTACCACCACCATAACTATACTACCACCATAACTACTACCACCACCATAACTACTACCACCATAACTACTACCACCACCATAACTACTACCACCACCATAACTATACTACCACCACCATAACTATACTACCACCATAACTACTACCACCACCATGACTACTACCACCATAACTACTACCACCACCATAACTACTACCACCACCATAACTACTACCACCACCATAACTACCACCACCATAACTACTACCACCCTAACTACTACCACCACCATAACTACTACCACCACCATAACTATACTACCACCACCATAACTACTACCACCACCATAACTATACTACCACCACCATAACTACTACCACCACCATAACTACCACCACCCTAACTACTACCACCACCATAACTACCACCACCCTAACTACTACCACCACCATAACTACTACCACCCTAACTACTACCACCACCATAACTACTACCACCACCATAACTATACTACCACCACCATAACTACTACCACCACCATAACTATACTACCACCACCATAACTACTACCACCACCATAACTACCACCACCCTAACTACTACCACCACCATAACTACCACCACCCTAACTACTACCACCACCATAACTACTACCACCACCATAACTACTACCACCACCCTAACTACTACCACCACCATAACTAATACCACCATCATAACTACCACCACCATAACTACTACCACCACCATAACTATACTACCACCACCATAACTATACTACCACCATAACTACTACCACCACCATGACTACTACCACCATAACTACTACCACCACCATAACTACTACCACCACCATAACTACTACCACCACCATAACTACCACCACCATAACTACTACCACCCTAACTACTACCACCACCATAACTACTACCACCACCATAACTATACTACCACCACCATAACTACTACCACCACCATAACTATACTACCACCACCATAACTACTACCACCACCATAACTACCACCACCCTAACTACTACCACCACCATAACTACCACCACCCTAACTACTACCACCACCATAACTACTACCACCACCATAACTACTACCACCATCATAACTACTACCACCACCATAACTACTACCACCACCATAACTACTACCACCATAACTACTACCACCATAACTATACTACCACCACCATAACTACCACCACCCTAACTACTACCACCACCATAATTACTACCACCACCACAACTATACTACCACCACCATAACTATACTACCACCATAACTACTACCACCACCATAACTACTACCACCACCATAACTATACTACCACCACCATAACTACTACCACCATAACTACTACCACCACCATAACTACTACCACCACCATAACTATACTACCATAACTACTACCACCACCATAACTACTACCTCCACCATAACTATACTACCACCACCATAACTACTACTACCACCATAACTACTACCACCACCATAACTACTACCACCACCATAACTATACTACCACCACCATAACTACTACCACCACCATAACTACTACCACCACCATAACTATACTACCACCACCATAACTATACTACCACCATAACTACTACCACCACCATAACTACTACCACCACCATAACTACTACCACCATAACTACTACCACCACCATAACTACTACCACCACCATAACTATACTACCACCACCATAACTATACTACCACCATAACTACTACCACCACCATGACTACTACCACCATAACTACTACCACCACCATAACTACTACCACCACCATAACTACTACCACCACCATAACTACCACCACCATAACTACTACCACCCTAACTACTACCACCACCATAACTACTACCACCACCATAACTATACTACCACCACCATAACTACTACCACCACCATAACTATACTACCACCACCATAACTACTACCACCACCATAACTACCACCACCCTAACTACTACCACCACCATAACTACCACCACCCTAACTACTACCACCACCATAACTACTACCACCACCATAACTACTACCACCACCCTAACTACTACCACCACCATAACTAATACCACCATCATAACTACTACCACCATAACTACTACCACCACCATAACTACTACCACCACCATAACTATACTACCACCACCATAACTACTACCACCATAACTACTACCACCACCATAACTACTACCACCACCATAACTATACTACCATAACTACTACCACCACCATAACTACTACCTCCACCATAACTATACTACCACCACCATAACTACTACTACCACCATAACTACTACCACCACCATAACTACTACCACCACCATAACTATACTACCACCACCATAACTACTACCACCACCATAACTACTACCACCACCATAACTATACTACCACCACCATAACTATACTACCACCATAACTACTACCACCACCATAACTACTACCACCACCATAACTACTACCACCATAACTACTACCACCACCATAACTACTACCACCACCATAACTATACTACCACCACCATAACTATACTACCACCATAACTACTACCACCACCATGACTACTACCACCATAACTACTACCACCACCATAACTACTACCACCACCATAACTACTACCACCACCATAACTACCACCACCATAACTACTACCACCCTAACTACTACCACCACCATAACTACTACCACCACCATAACTATACTACCACCACCATAACTACTACCACCACCATAACTATACTACCACCACCATAACTACTACCACCACCATAACTACCACCACCCTAACTACTACCACCACCATAACTACCACCACCCTAACTACTACCACCACCATAACTACTACCACCACCATAACTACTACCACCACCCTAACTACTACCACCACCATAACTAATACCACCATCATAACTACTACCACCATAACTACTACCACCACCATAACTACTACCACCACCATAACTACTACCACCACCATAACTATACTACCACCACCATAACTACCACCACCCTAACTACTACCACCACCATAACTACTACCACCACCATAACTACTACCACCACCATAACTACTACCACCATCATAACTACTACCACCACCATAACTACTACCACCACCATAACTACTACCACCATAACTACTACCACCATAACTATACTACCACCACCATAACTACCACCACCCTAACTACTACCACCACCATAATTACTACCACCACCATAACTATACTACCACCACCATAACTATACTACCACCATAACTACTACCACCACCATAACTACTACCACCACCATAACTATACTACCACCACCATAACTACTACCACCATAACTACTACCACCACCATAACTACTACCACCACCATAACTACTACCACCACCATAACTATACTACCATAACTACTACCACCACCATAACTACTACCTCCACCATAACTATACTACCACCACCATAACTACTACTACCACCATAACTACTACCACCACCATAACTACTACCACCACCATAACTATACTACCACCACCATAACTACTACCACCACCATAACTACTACCACCACCATAACTATACTACCACCACCATAACTATACTACCACCATAACTACTACCACCACCATAACTACTACCACCATAACTACTACCACCACCATAACTACTACCACCACCATAACTATACTACCACCACCATAACTATACTACCACCATAACTACTACCACCACCATGACTACTACCACCATAACTACTACCACCACCATAACTACTACCACCACCATAACTACTACCACCACCATAACTACCACCACCATAACTACTACCACCCTAACTACTACCACCACCATAACTACTACCACCACCATAACTATACTACCACCACCATAACTACTACCACCACCATAACTATACTACCACCACCATAACTACTACCACCACCATAACTACCACCACCCTAACTACTACCACCACCATAACTACCACCACCCTAACTACTACCACCACCATAACTACTACCACCACCATAACTACTACCACCACCCTAACTACTACCACCACCATAACTAATACCACCATCATAACTACTACCACCATAACTACTACCACCACCATAACTATACTACCACCACCATAACTATACTACCACCATAACTACTGCACTGATTATTACCAACTCAACCAAGATGGCCGCAGTGTGAGAGGTCGTGTCTCAATTGCTCGTCTGTTTGTCGCAGTTTGTAGCCGATAATACTACTAATTTGATCCACTTTAATTAGTTTGAGCAGTTTAACCATTTCAGTTTCATTGCGGTGGTTTTTTTCCTCGTTTGTTCGTGAAAATGACAACTATTACACTGCAAAGTTTGATGGACGCCATCGAGAAGAGCAAGACTGAAACGCTTCAAACGCTGAGACACATTGACTCAAAAGTGGATACAGTTCAGGCTGGCTTGACTAATATTCAGAACTCCCTGGAGATGTTGGGAGGTCAAGTCGAGTTAATTGAGGAGAGAGTCGGCAAGAACGAGAGTAATGTCGATAATCTACTTGTTCGGGTGAAAGTTCTAGAGGAACACAATGCTTACCTACGTGAGAAGACTGATGACCTGGAGAATCGGAGTCGTCAACTGAATCTTCGTGTCGTCGGAATCCCTGAGTCTGCTGAAGGCACCGATGTGATTGGGTTCATGTCCAAAATAATTCCATCGCTCCTGGGTCCGGATAACTTCCCCACCGCTCCAATCATTGAAAGAGCCCATCGCTCACCGACAAATCGTCAGAACGAGCGTGGCACGCCTAGGCCCATCATCATAAAGTTGCTCTACTTCCAGGACAAGGTGAAAATCCTTCGACTTGCCAGAGAGAGTAAGAGAGTGGAATTCAACGGGTCTCGTGTCTACTTCAACCCAGACCTCAGCGCAGACTTGGCGAGGCGTCACAAGAGCTTCGCCACCATCAAACGCAAGCCCCGCGAACGTAAGATCAAGTACTTTGTTCGCTATCCATGTACATTGTGTGTCACCATTGATGGCAAAGAAGAAAGATTTAACTGTCCCAAGCTTGCTGAAAATGCCTTGATATCTTTACCGAACTCTCCAGAAGATATGCGGTACGAATGATGATGTTTATGACTGAGATAGTGCTCGGTAACCCTTCTTATGGTCCGAGCCGGCGTATTAATTAATTGGCCGTGCCCTCTCTTGTTCTTAATTCTCCTTTGTTCCTTCATATGAAGTGATGCCTATGCATTATGAGTTTTGTTCTATTTGTGCCATGTTTATGATTTGGAAATATGTGCTCAATGTTAGCGTGAGCCTACTACATGGCTTCATTAATGGTACATGCTGTTGTGTTTACATTCTGAATGTTGTAGCGTAAATGCGTCACTTCCGGTAGCGCCTACGTGCGTACGTCACGTTAATACCGTGACTAATTCATAGTAGAGATTTATCAGAATGAAAGATTTAATGTCTTTGATGCCGCCTGTAAATATCAGGCTACAAATATTCTTTTCTTTTTCTTTTTCTTTCTGGCTTCATTAATGTTACATGCTGTTGTGTTTACATTCTGAATGCTATAGCGTAAATGCGTCACTTCCGGTAGCGCCTACGCGCGTACGTCACGTTAATACCGTGACTAATTCATAGTAGAGATTTATCAAAATGAAAGATTTAAAGTCTTTGATGCCGCCTGTAAATTTCAGGCTACAAACTTTCTTTTCTTTTTCTTTCTCTAAGAATACAGACAGAGCTTTGAGTTTATAGTGAATTCCCATAGACATGCCAGGTACTGCTGGAACATGCTGGGATTTAGTTTTGTGTTATGTATTTATGTTATGTTGTGTGTGTGTACTTGAATGTATGTCGCTCTCCTGCTCCCTGCTCATTATCCATTGTTCCTCCTTGCACAAGATTATATATCCCGTTGTTTTTTTTTTTTTTTTTTTTTTTTTAATACAACTCTGGTATGATGAATACTTCTAAAGGTTTAAATGTTATTCACCTGAATATAAGGAGTCTGTACCCCAAAATCGTTCTACTTAGAGCTTGGCTTGTCTACAATAATCCCAGTGTAATTACTGTGTCTGAGACATGGTTGCATAGTGCAATCTCTGACAATGAAGTTGAACTTGACAACTATGTTCTGTACAGAGCTGATAGGGGTACTAGAGGTGGAGGAGTGGCTACATATGTCAAATCAAATCTGACATCTGAGCTCCTCAGGCCAAGGGTAAACCCTATAAACTTTGAGTGTCTTTTTATTAAAATTTCTTTTCATGAAAATAAGCAGTTGACCATAGGAAATATTTATAGACCTCCTGATTCTCCCTCTGAATCTACAAATGATATATTATCCACCATTAACTCTTTAGATCGTCCAAATTAAATTATTATCTTGGGTGACTTTAACATCAACTGGCTAGATCGATCATCTAGTAATGCTCGAAACCTATTTGGCAGTGTCAATTTAACTCAACTCATTAGTGAGCCTACTAGAGTTGATACTAGATCCAAGTCCCTGCTAGATTGGATTCTCGTCTCACACCCGGACAGAATTTCAAACTCTGATGTGTTACCTGATAGTTTCAGCGACCATTCTATCATCTTCTGCATTTGGAAGATAAAGTTACCACTTCTACCACCAAAATTTATCAGCATAAGACAATGTAGGAATTTGAATATTGAGCACTTTATTCAAGATATAACATCTATAAATTGGGACAGGTTTAAATTGATTCCATTTGTTGAAGATGCATGGAATTTCTTCTACACTGAGCTTACTAATGTTATTGACCATCATGCTCCCTGGAAGATGCTCAAAGTAAAGGGTAGACACTTGCCCTGGATTAATAGTGAACTTATAAATCTGTATAAACAAAGAGATAAGGCTTGGGAAAAGCATCGTCTGACAAAGGATTCTGCCGACTTCATTGCATATAAACAAATACGGAACTTATGTACAACTAAAACAAGAAATGCTAAATCCAACTATTTCAAAGATTGTTTAAGCAATGAATTTAGCAATCCAAAACAGTTTTGGAAGAGAATCAACAGCATTACTAAGAAGTCATCTATAAATCCCACTCATATTAGAATTAATAATGAAGTTGTCAATGATCCCTCCTCAATTGCACTTGCCTTTAATCAGCACTTTAATTCTGTCTGCAGACTCAAATTTAATGACTCTTCATATTCCGATGTGCCTCTTAATAACACCAGATGCAACAGCTCTTTTTCCTTTAGAAGTATTCGTCCGCTTGATGTTCAGAAGATCATTGATGAATTAAGATTGGGTACTAGCTGTGGTTCAGATGGTATGGAGATCAAATTCATCAAACTTGCATCTCATGTATTATCATATCCTTTGTCTGATTTATTTAATTTATCTTTAACAACTAATGAAACTCCATTAAGCTGGAAATGTGCAAAAGTCATTCCATTGCATAAAGGTGGTGATCCTTCTGATCTCAATAATTATAGACCAATTTCAATTATTAATAGTATAGCAAAAGTATTTGAAATTTTTAATCAATTATCCCATTATGTTAATGATTCTCATATTTTATCACCATGCCAATCTGGTTTCAGGCCAAACTACTCCACAACTACAGCCCTTCTGAAGTTGACCAATGATGTTCACTCAGCAATGGACAATAACATGGTTACTGGTGCAATATTTATAGATCTCACAAAGGCTTTTGATTTGGTTGATCATTATCTTCTACTTGACAAACTGTGTGCTATTGGTGTCTCTAATAATTCTTTACTTTGGTTCAATTCCTATCTCCACCAGAGACGTCAGTGTGTATCATATCAGGGTAAACAGTCTGATTTTTTGATTATGGATAAAGGTGTTCCTCAAGGATCATCTTTAGGACCATTATTATTTTCTATATTTGTTAATGATCTCACCCTGATACCATCTGACTGTCTTACTCAATTGTATGCTGACGATACAGTGATTTATTCTTCTAAGTCTGATATTCAACAAATTCAGTACTCTTTACAGACTCATTTTGATGCTGTCCAGAAATGGTTATCTATTAACAAACTTTTATTAAATAAGAAGAAGTCCTATAGTATGCTGTTTGGTACTAGATCAAATCTAGTGCAAATATCAAATCAGTTGTCGATTAAGTTTTTAGATGATGCTCCTCTTGAAAATGTCGATGAATATAAGTATCTGGGTCTTTGGCTTGATTCTCAACTCACCTTCAAGTCACATATTGATGCTGTGATGAAGAAAACAAATTGTAGCCTGAGAATATTGTATCGTTCTATTAACTGTTTTTCTCTTCAGGTTAGGAAAAGAATCATTATACAGCTGGTACTTCCAATAATGGATTACGCAGACATAGTCTATCAAAACACCACACTAACAAATCTCCGTCCTTTAAATGTTACTTATAATAGTGTTTGCAGATTTATATTGAGGTGTCCTTATAGAACCCATCACTGTCTTATGTTTGAGTTGTTAAACTGGCTTTCTCCCCAATTCAGAAGACATTTTCATTGGTTGCTTTTTGTTTACAAATGTATTTACTTTAATTATCCCCCCTATCTAAAGCAGTTCTTAACACCATATAGTTCAACTTATAATTTAAGACACACGGATCTTCCTTTCTTTAGTATACCTCGAACCATCAAAGCTATCGGTCGACTTGCCTTTAAATATAAAGCACCAGCTGATTGGAACAAACTGCCTAGTTCACTCAGATCTCTTACTTCTTACCGGTTATTCAAGATATCTTTGTTCACTCATCTACAGACTACTTGCACCTGTTATTGATTTACTGTGTTAGGGCTTAAATGTCGTTTTCAGATCAAATTATAATTTTGTTTGTGTTTTATAAGGGAACATATATATATATATATTGGTGATCCTCTTGGGATGAATCAGTGTGGATTGTGGGAGTGAGCTTGGGAGAGCGTCTGTCAGTGTATAAGTGCATTTGTTGTCTTGTTTTTTATTTTGTTATGTATTGTATTGTATTGTATGTTTTGTATCCTATGTTAAGGACCCCCTCGAAAACGAGATAGCATATCTCAAGGGGTTTATCCTTCAAATAAATTTCAAATTTACTACCACCACCATAACTATACTACCACCATAATTACTACCACCACCATAACTACTACCACCACCATAACTATACTACCACCACCATAACTATACTACCATCATAACTACTACCACCACCATAACTATACTACCACCACCATAACTATACTACCACCATAATTACTACCACCACCATAACTACTACCACCACCATAACTATACTACCACCACCATAACTATACTACCACCATAACTACTACCACCACCATAACTACTACCACCACCATAACTATACTACCACCACCATAACTACTACCACCACCATAATTACTACCACCACCATAACTATACTACCACCACCATAACTATACTACCACCATACCTATACTACCACCAACATAACTACCACCACCATAATTACTACCACCACCATAACTACTACCACCACCATAACTACTACCACCACCATAACTACTACCACCATAACTACCACCACCATAATTACTACCACCACCATAACTACTACCACCATAACTACTACCACCACCATAACTACTACCACCACCATAACTACTACCACCACCATAACTATACTACCACCACCATAACTACTACTACCACCATAACTACTACCACCACCATAACTACTACCTCCACCATAACTACTACCACCACCATAACTATACTACCACCACCATAACTACTACCACCATAACTACTACCACCACCATAACTATACTACCACCACCATAACTACTACTACCACCATAACTACTACCACCACCATAACTACTACCTCCACCATAACTACTACCACCACCATAACTACTACCTCCACCATAACTACTACCACCACCATAACTACTACCACCACCATAACTATACTACCACCATAACTATACTAACACCACCATAACTACTACCACCACCATAACTACTACCACCACCATAACTACTACTACCACCATAACTACTACCACCACCATAACTACCACCTCCACCATAACTACTACCACCACCATAACTACTACCACCACCATAACTACTACCACCATAACTATACTAACACCACCATAACTACTACTACCACCATAACTATACTACCACCATAACTACTACCACCACCATAATTACTACCACCACCATAACTATACTACCACCACCATAACTATACTACCACCATAACTACTACTACCACCACCATAACTATACTACCACCATAACTATACTACCACCACCATAACTACTACCACCACCATAATTACTACCACCACCATAACTATACTACCACCACCATAACTATACTACCACCATAACTATACTACCATAACTACCACCACCATAATTACTACCACCACCATAACTACTACCACCACCATAACTACTACCACCACCATAACTACTACCACCATAACTACCACCACCATAATTACTACCACCACCATAACTATACTACCACCACCATAACTACCACCACCATAACTACTACCACCACCATAATTACTACCACCACCATAACTATACTACCACCACCATAATTACTACCACCATAACTACTACCACCACCATAACTACTACCACCACCACAACTACTACCACCACCATAACTATACTACCACCACCATAATTACTACCACCACCATAACTATACTACCACCACCATAATTACTACCACCATAACTACTACCACCACCATAACTACTACCACCACCATAACTACTACCACCACCATAACTACTACCATCATAACTACCACCACCATAACTACTACCACCACCATAACTACTACCACCACCATAACTACTACCACCACCATAACTACTACCACCACCATAACTATACTACCATGCACCACCATAACTATACTACCACCACCATAACTACTACCACCACCATAACTACTACCACCACCCTAACTACTACCACCATAACTATACTACCACCACCATAACTACCACCATAATTACTACCACCACCACAATTACTACCACCACCATAACTACTACCACCACCATAACTACTACCACCACCATAACTACTACCACCACCATAACTACTACCACCACCATAACTATACTACCACCACCATAACTATACTACCACCATAACTACTACCACCACCATAACTATACTACCACCACCATAACTACTACCACCACCATAACTACTACCACCACCATAACTACTACCACCACCATAACTACTACCACCACCATAACTACTACCACCACCATAACTATACTACCACCACCATAACTACTACCACCACCATAACTACTACCACCACCATAACTACTACCACCACCATAACTATACTACCACCACCATAACTACTACCACCACCATAATTACTACCACCACCATAATTACTACCACCACCATAACTACCACCACCATAACTACTACCACCACCATAACTACTACCACCACCATAACTACTACCACCATAACTACTACCACCACCATAACTACTACCACCACCATAACTACTACCACCACCATAACTATACTACCACCATAACTACTACCACCACCATAACTACTACCACCACCATAACTACTACTACCACCATAACTATACTACCACCATAACTACTACCACCACCATAATTACTACCACCACCATAACTATACTACCACCACCATAACTATACTACCACCATAACTACTACTACCACCACCATAACTATACTACCACCATAACTATACTACCACCACCATAACTACTACCACCACCATAATTACTACCACCACCATAACTATACTACCACCACCATAACTATACTACCACCATAACTATACTACCATAACTACCACCACCATAATTACTACCACCACCATAACTACTACCACCACCATAACTACTACCACCACCATAACTACTACCACCATAACTACCACCACCATAATTACTACCACCACCATAACTATACTACCACCACCATAACTACCACCACCATAACTACTACCACCACCATAATTACTACCACCACCATAATTACTACCACCACCATAACTATACTACCACCACCATAATTACTACCACCATAACTACTACCACCACCATAACTACTACCACCACCACAACTACTACCACCACCATAACTATACTACCACCACCATAATTACTACCACCACCATAACTATACTACCACCACCATAATTACTACCACCATAACTACTACCACCACCATAACTACTACCACCACCATAACTACTACCACCACCATAACTACTACCATCATAACTACCACCACCATAACTACTACCACCACCATAACTACTACCACCACCATAACTACTACCACCACCATAACTACTACCACCACCATAACTATACTACCATGCACCACCATAACTATACTACCACCACCATAACTACTACCACCACCATAACTACTACCACCACCCTAACTACTACCACCATAACTATACTACCACCACCATAACTACCACCATAATTACTACCACCACCACAATTACTACCACCACCATAACTACTACCACCACCATAACTACTACCACCACCATAACTACTACCACCACCATAACTATACTACCACCACCATAACTATACTACCACCATAACTACTACCACCACCATAACTATACTACCACCACCATAACTACTACCACCACCATAACTACTACCACCACCATAACTACTACCACCACCATAACTACTACCACCACCATAACTATACTACCACCACCATAACTACTACCACCACCATAACTACTACCACCACCATAACTACTACCACCACCATAACTATACTACCACCACCATAACTACTACCACCACCATAATTACTACCACCACCATAATTACTACCACCACCATAACTACCACCACCATAACTACTACCACCACCATAACTACTACCACCACCATAACTACTACCACCATAACTACTACCACCACCATAACTACTACCACCACCATAACTACTACCACCACCATAACTATACTACCACCATAACTACTACCACCACCATAACTACTACCACCACCATAACTACTACCACCACCATAACTATACTACCACCATAACTACTACCATCACCATAACTACTACCACCACCATAACTATTGAATGTCGGCTATTGCGTATTGGCTAGACATCATAACACAGACTATACAGTATATAGAAAGAAGGAATAAAACGCTGACAAACAGGATCCATGTATCAAGGAAGCAACAATTTTATTTGTGAAGGTCGCTCCTAATATACACACACTCAGCTGGTGTCAATGAGTCCATCACTCAGCTGGTGTCAATGAGTCAATCATTCTCATGGATGACGGGAGAGCACACTCATGATTGTCAACCATAACTATACTACCACCACCATAATTACTACCACCACCATAACTACTACCACCACCATAACTACTACCACCACCATAACTACTACCACCACCATAACTATACTACCACCATAACTACTACCACCACCATAACTATACTACCACCATAACTAGTACCACCACCATAACTACTACCACCACCATAACTACTACCACCATAACTACTACCACCACCATAACGAAGGGTTATGTATATAACCCAGTTCTATGAGTTATGGTGCGCTCAGCACCTGTCTGCATATATCTCGCTTCAGCGTATATACACTGAATAAAAAATGTACCTTTACATGCCAGCATTCATCTGGCCACACCCCCATCCGCTTACCTACATAAGCAGGGGTGGGGCCACACACTCATCTCCTTCCCAACAAATTTCACCACAATGAAAAATCAAGGGCCGCAGCGGCGTCCAGGTGCTGAGCGCACCATAACTCATAGAACTGGGTTATATACATAACCCTTCGTTCTATTTCGTTATGGCTTCGCTCAGCACCTGTCTGCATAACAGGGGATGAGCGGGAGCCATAGCCCGACAAATGTACCCCGCTGAGGCCCCCCACAACCATCAGACCGGGGAGGACCGAAGCCCCCCCGACCCGCCTGTAGGGGTGGGTAGGAAAAAAAGTAAAGAGATAAGGTTTAGGGAGGAAAGATCCGTCGTGCGAAGAGGCACTCAAGCACTACGCACAGGGTGAGCACAGGCGTGGCTTGACCCACGACTACACACACGCACAACCCGCATGCCACCCGGGAACGAACGGAAGGAACAACCTCGTTACTGCCCCCAGAAATCACGGGGTCAAGAGCAAACCCAACCCTGTGGCAATGCCGTAGCAGCGGAGCGCGAAGGAAGACCCAGACCCACTGAAGGGACTGGATCCCCTGGAAAACGGGGGCCCGGAGAGGTCAATGACGCCAGGCATCAAGACCCCACCAGGTGGTCACTTAGTGACACCGCCCCCCAGCGCATTCGGATAAGGCCCCTCCAAGAGCGGGCCCTTTCCCCCCCAATAGCACACCGCCTGGCACACTGACCCTGCAGAACAGGCAGTCAGTATGGCCGTAAGCACACAAAAAAGGTTAACCAACGGAAGCAGGCATCGCACCGGGGAAAACAAGCAACAGGCTGTAACCTGAGCCTGGAGCACTGCGGACGAGACAGGCGCCAAAGGAGTCAGCTGAAAACAGCCGCCCCGGCTGAAGACGTGTATGCTGGCGTTGTTGATCACCATGACAAAGCCTCCATTAAAAAAAAAACACCCAGAGGGGTTGAGGCAGAGAAGGCTGACATGATTGGCAGACGTCATGAACGTGCAGGGGCACACTCAACCGGGTAACCCCGGGAGTTGACTCTGCTCCAACACACCAGGGAATCAACCACCCGCTCGGTACAGACGGTGGTTGTTCCTATAACCCCTCAAGAAAAAACTCCAAAACACACCTGCGGGTATACACTGGCTATACCGCAGTACAAGTGTTTCAGTTTTCAAACAAGGGTTATCCCAGGCCTACGGTATCAACAAAACTTTACTTCGGACCGGGCCCGGCGGCACGGGAAGCACAGGATTACCAGAGGAGGTCCAAGACCACCCCAACAGCCCTCTCTTCACCACGCGTGAGAGAGGAGCGAAAATAATGGAGAACCAGCCCTAAGCACACCGCACTTGGTATTCCCAGGCGGTCTACCAACCGAGTACTAACCAGGACCGAACCTGCTTTAGCTACCGAGATCGGACGAGATCGGGCATGTACAGGTTGGTATGGCCATAAGCCATTACAATAGTGCAGAGTACAACATGTACCCAACAAAGGGTCTCCATAACGCCTAACCCTGTGACACCCGGACCGACCCGGCATTTTTCCCCCTGAAATAAGCACAAGTCCCTCAGGGTACCAGAACAGCAGATCTGCATCCCCGGCGGACAACGGGTTAACTGACCTGGACCAGCGTGACCAGACCAGTCCCGTGTCCTAACCACGCCGACATGCCCACTCCAGAAGAGGGGGTAGGTATGCGTGTCGATCTAAAACATGAAAAGAGGGCGCCACCCAGACGGTCCCCATTTAGACCGTGCTCAGTGGCCCACCCCAAGGGCGTGAGACCCCTCTACCTATGTTTTGATCTATTCCGTTAACATCCCCCAGATATGAATGCGAATTCATCGAGACAACCTAGTAAACTGGCGCTCGGAAGAGACAAAACTCCATCCCAGTTGCCCTATAAAAAACGCTGTTTTATCAAGCAACCAAGGCGCACTTAGCCCCTGTGTGATTCTTTAACAGAAACACAACGAGCCAGCACTATGTATGCGTCGAGACCCAAACACATCAATGGATAGTCTAGCAAGACACCAAACATTGTTCCTCCAAGTCGCCTGGGAGAACGACACGGAGCCGTCGTCCTTCATGTACCTTCCTCTTTTTATTCAAAAACCCCTCGTGACGCAGCTGAGGGTAAAAATTGTTTACATTTTTACATCCCACCACCCTCCCATAGGGAGGAGACGGAAATCCCCAGAGAGACTTCCCACGCAAGCTGTATAGATTGAAAAGAATATATTGCAACATTGAGCTATGTAAAATTTGGGTTAGGGCTCTCCGAGGAGGAGGCACTGAACCAATACACACTCAATAATCGAATTGAATCGAATACACACACAATAGAGCAGGACTCCTTTTTGAAGTTCTACTCATCTTGACAATCTGAGGAGGAGGCTCTGAACTCTGAGGAGGCTCCCTCACAGGGAATGAGAGTCCTAACTCACAGAAGGCCCGAGTAGGAGCTTCGTGAGGAGGAGCTCTGACAACTCCCTGAAACAGATCCATCATATGGACCTGAACAACTCACGGAAGTCTTACCAACAGAGACGCGCACAGTGACGTACTCTATGGCGGGGGAATTTCTGCGGTGCACACGCCCAATCTTCCAGGGCGTGGGACCAGGAAACTCCCTCCCCCCCCCCCCCCCCCCTTCTTACCCTGTAACGTGCCGAACAGCAACGTGACAGGAACCTTGAAGGACAGGAGGTTTTAACCCCTGACCAATCAAAAAGGGGGAGGAAAGGATTACCAGTTCACTCCTTTACGACCCCACACCCATGATCAAATCAAATCAAATCAAATTTATTTATAGGGCCCGACAACACACGTTAATGTCCCCATGGGCCGTACAGGTCTTCTTTAAACAAGTCAAGAAGAAAACATAACAATAAGTCAAGAACAGAACAAGAACACCATAAGGTCCAAACATTTTTAGATGAATGCAAATAAAAGAAAGAATGCAAGCACTCCCAGACATACCCCACGCGAAGGTAAGGAAAAACTCACTAAAACCTAACAATAGGGAAAAAAGCTCCACAGGCAGTGTGGAGGAGAGAAACCTTAGAAGGGCCATTCAAGGGGGGATCTCCCTTCTTAGATGTTGGTGATAATAGTGTTGCAGACGGACAGTTGGTAAGCATGCACTCATGTGTGTGGTGAAACACAGATGAGTGCATGCAATAGCAACTGTACATTTTGAAAGATAGAGCTAATAGCGATAGCAACTGAACATTTTGAAAGATTAAAGATAGAGTTGATAGCGGATCTATTTGAGGCACAGGGGCGGCGCAAAGAGGGTCACGTCCTCCCCGTCTTAGTCACGGGACATTCAACACTCCGGTCGTTGCTCAGGGACAGCCGGAGACAGGAAGATAGGGGGTGGCGCAGGGAGGGTCGCGAACTCCCCGACATCATCGTGGGACATCCGGCACTCCGGTCACCACTACGAGACCTCCGGAGACAGGGGGGCACGCAGAGGGGGTTGCATGATACATTGCATGATACGATGTAATGACAAAAAAGAGCATGACACAGTCATAGTCAGCTACATGAAGTGTCTAGCAGCTTCACACAGCTCATGTGCTAACCTGCTATCTGATTTTTACTAAGGAAAAAACACAGAATAGAGAGGGCCCCTTTAAGAGCCCCGGTACCAGACTTACACATGTGCTTCTGTGGCCAACCTAACCCAGTTGTAGATCACAAGACACACACAACCCTTTATCACAACAAAAAATGGCAAAGTACACTCTTGCTACAGAGGAACGCCGTTTTTCATAACGAGAGAATACAGAATCCTCGAGTACGTATTGGCCACAGGCCTTGCTAAGCACACACGATAAGTGACCAAACAATCTTTTCTTTAGGAAAATATAGTTTCTCAAGCGGAAAGCACAACCCCAGCAATTAAGCTGAGGGTTACATCGTATCCCCACAACACAGTGACACAATATATTGTAAACAACATGTCTGAAAGGAGGGTGTGGAAGCCCCAGGGAAACCGGGGGGACCACCCCTCCTACCTTACCCTTGATACGGCCAAGTTGAACAGGTAACCCTGTTAATATGTGAACACACTGTTCATTGTCATTACAGGCTGAGAAAAGAATTCATTCTTGACTCATATGTCACTAAGCATAGCTTTATAGGTTATTTAACCCCCTTAGTTGTGAGTTCACGGTACCTGAACACACATGATGTTCTCCACACAACTAACCAGATCATTTTTACACATGTAAAACAACAACCCGATTTGTATGGAGAGAAGCTATACCAGTGACAAGACAATTCACACACAACACGCGTCGTATCCTAAATGTATTGCAGCAACACCCGTTTTGGAAACATCGTTATTACAAAACATTTAGAAGGGAAGGATGAAGAAGTGTTTAAGGTCCGGTCGGGACCTTTCCTACCCTGAGCGCAGGCCAAGCGAACTGCAGTCTGGCTAACGGGGCACCGACGTTGAACACAGCATTCCTGTGTTGACGACGAGGGCAGCGTCGCTGCGCCACCCAGCCGCTACGGTTCTCCATGTTGACGCAGTCCTCGCTGGCAGGGCTCTGGTGTAGGTTCGACTAACATCCTCTGTCAAAGATGACGTCGTAGTCAGAGTGTTTTAAGGCATGTTATAGTCATAGCAATGTTCAACAGTGTAGCATCAAGCTAACAGCCGCTCTCGACTGATAGCACCAAGCTAACGTTTCCTAGCCTAGTGACACAATGGGCTAGCGCCGCAGCTAACAGCTGACTGGCTAACAGGTAGGCCACAACTAGCACGCAAGCTAAGCATCTATCACCTGAACTGTACAAACGACATAACAAGCCACACTTCAGACAGGCCGCCGTCTGAAACCCTCCTCATCCTTTAAGAGAGAAGAGAAAAAGAGATGTCAACACAGTTTACAACAGTGATTTTACCAGACATCCGGCGGAGCCAGCACAAGTCCCATCTGGGCTGCAGCCGACTTGAACATGGATCTTCCGATAACGAACATCCATGCCCACATTTCCTCGTTAGGTTATACTCTCATTTGTATATGAAAGATGGGGCCTACACGGTGACAGAGAAGCATCCGCTCGTCCAGAGAATCCTGGGATCACCAGTTCCTGGTCGCGGCCCACTAGTTGACTATAATGGGCTTCAGACCAAGATCCTCCGCCGTCACCTAAGAGGCTGAACAGAGGACCCTAATCTGGGGCCGGCTTTCGTAAAAATTGTCAGCTAGCCCCCATAGCACTAACAGACAAGTGGTGCTCGCAAGCAAACATTACTCACCCAGGCTTGAAAACCAACCAGTCCCTCACAACAGACTTCCACAGTCCAGCTGCATAGCAGGAGGGTCAAACCCATCCAGCCGCAGCAAAGGAGGACTGCAGTTTGGGGAGTATATTAGCGACGCGAGCCCCTAATACGAAAAAAACGGTGGAGGTTTAGAATGATCATCATCTTCCAGACACTCCAGTGACGAAGACAATATCGCCTTATTTTCTCGAAAATAGTGAGAGAGAAAATAGAGATATGATGTCAACGTATCTCCTTGTTCTTCCTTTCCTCAGACTAAATATTTTTCTCCATGTCAAGTGGGCATGTGAGCAGCACTAGCTAGTGGATGAAATTTGAGAAGGAGATGAGTGTCTGGCCCCACCCCTGCTTATGTAGGTAAGCGGATGGGGGTGTGGCCAGATGAATGCTGGCATGTAAAGGTACATGGTGGAATTTTGTATTCAGTGTATATACGCTGAGGCGAGATATATGCAGACAGGTGATGAGCGAAGCCATAACGAAATAGAACTACTATCACCACCATAACTACTACCACCACCATAACTACTACCACCATAACTACTACCACCACCATAACTACTACCACCACCATAACTATACTACCACCATAACTACTACCACCACCATAACTACTACCACCACCATAACGAAAGGTTATCCTATAACCTAGTTATATGAATACTGGCTGAGCATCTCGCTCTGCCTACTGAGATATACCATTATCTCCACCACCTAGTGTGCTCTGGGAAACTAAACAAATGCACCCACTTGCACGTGACCACGCCACTCCCATGCGTGCCTCTATATTACGCCGGAAGTGGTCATGCCTCACCCTTCCAAGTTCGAATTCCATACGCGGAAAACATCCAAAGACCTCAGGGCGCTGAAGAGCGAGATGCTCAGCCAGTATTCATATAACTAGGTTATAGGATAACCTTTCGTTATATATCATCTGGCTTCGCGTTGCGCTCTGCCTACTGAGATAAAGGGCAGAGCGGACGCGTGGCCACGTCAAATGCACCCCCTGAGGGCCCGTATGCCCCGACCAGGGAGGAGGGGAGTCCCGTCCACCCGCCCATCCTAACGAAGGGGAAGAGGCAGTCAACTTCAACCAAAGTGCGAAAAAAGGGGAACCAGGCACCCCCGAATGCACAGCGCAAGCGGGACCACGTGTGACACAGCACCCCGCGGTCCACACCCACACACTCCTGCTAGCCCACCTGATGGCGGGATGCAGGAGAGGTCCCGGACCTCAGGACCGCCTGGGAGACAGAACCCCCAGTCATGTCCATGAGGTAAAACCTAACGAAAGGACTCGGGGAGGACCAGGAGGCCACAGCACAGATGTCCTCCAGCGAGGCCCCCCCCAACAGCGCAGCAGAGGCCACCACACCATGAGTGGAGTGCGCCCTGACGCCCCCGGGTAGCAAAGGGCAATGCCCTTGCACAACCAATGTGACAGGCGCTGCTTGGACAGCGCCTTACCCGTGCGAGGGCCACCGTAACAAACAAACAGTTAATCGGAAGCCCTGAGATCCCGCGTGCGACTAAGGTAAACCTTCAGTGCACGGACAGGACACAACGGTTGAAGGCTCACCTCCAACCCACTAGCGTGAGGAGGAGGGCGAAACGCCTGAAGCACCATATCCCAGGAGCGACAAGAGCTCCGGATATTCTTTGGCACGAAGGCCGGATCAGGCCACAGAGTCGCGTGGCTCAAATAGACAGGTACTCCGACCGCACCGAGAGAGCACATGGCTCACCCACGCATTTAGGAACGCGGTCGTAAGACAGACGATCCAATGGCGCCTGCTCAAGAGCCTCAAACGGGGCCCCCAACAGCCTTTCCAGAACAGTTGGAGGTCCCGACTCGGAGACAGAGAATGTTCTGCAGGCTTGAGACGCCGTGCGCCAAGCAAGAACGTCCCACGAGAGGGTGGTCTGCCCCCCACTCGACCATACGCTACTTCCCTGCGTAAGCCGTGGTAGTGGACGGAGCGTGCACGTTCCGGATGGCGTTAACCACAGAAGAGTTAAGACGCATCCCCACCAGATTCACCCTTTCAGCAGCCAAGCCTAGAGGCTGCCCCAGAACAGGAGGCAGAACAGAGTTCCGCGTGCCTGAGAGAGGGCCCGCGGTGACCACGGAACAGGCCACAGCGGGGCCACCAAGAGCTGAATCAGGGCCGGGAACCACACACTGTACTGACTAACACTGGGCTGGCCCAATCACATCTCTTACTAAGCACCCCCCCGCCAGTCGTGTGGTAAATGACTGAGAGGGGGGCTGGTACATGACCGAGATGGGGCTGTGGTACATGACTGAGAGGGGGCTGTGGTACATGACTGAGAGGGGGCTGTGGTACATGACTGAGAGGGGGCTGTGGTACATGACTGAGAGGGGGCTGGTACATGACTGAGAGGTACATGACTGAGAGGGGGCTGGTATACATGACTAAGAGGAGGCTGGTACATGACTGAGAGGGGGCTGGCTGGTACATGACTGAGAGGGGGCTGGTACATGACTGAGAGGGGGCTGGCTGGAACATGACTGAGAGGGGGCTGGTACATGAATGAGAGGGGGCTGGCTGGTACATGACTGAGAGGGGGCTGGTACATGACTGAGAGGGGGCTGGTACCATGTATTGTGCATCATTGTAGGTCAAACCATTAAAAAGTTTATTTCTACAGCAGCCATTTTGGATTTTGGTCTCTCACAAATTTCCCCCTCCTTTTTTATAAATACACCCCGGCTAAATTTGTTTATTAACCCTCCTAGATCAGGGGTTCCCAAACTTTTCAGGCCGCGACCCAAAAATAACGGGGTCAGAGAGCCGCAACCCACGCTATTATAGGAGGTAAAAAAAAGGATTTTTTTTTCTTTTTCTTTTTTTTTAATAAATGGAAATGTATGGTTGAAACATGGACACGTTCAAATGCACACACACTAATAAGCATTGGAGGCTTTTAACCAGGGTCGGACTGGGGAAATCATTCAGGCCAGGAAATATAGTGCAAAATATAGCCCCAGTCTGGCCACTTTTTAAGCAGGGGGTCTGGGGGTCCCCCACCAGGACATTTCTTGTTACAAAGACTTCATTTCCTGCATTCTGGTGCAGGATTTTTTTTATTTGTACCCTTTAAATGCCAGTGTTTGTGATGGCATCACAAATTATTGTTAAAAAACAGGCTAGCATATGTATAGCAACAACACTGGTTTTGATGGATTTTCAGTTTTTTTGTAATGTAAGATTGAAAATAATACAATCTTTTATTCAACTTCAGCCCTGATCATAACACCACATATTAATTTTATAATTCTAACCCTTTAAATGCCAGTGTGTGTGATGGCATATATTTGCAATATATCAAATGCAAAGTAGATTTTTCTGGGGGGGATTATTACAGGCTAGCATGTGTCAATGATTAGCAACAACAGTTTTTTGTAAGGGTCCCGCCTCCACCAATCACATGCGGCTCCTTTTGTGTGTGTGTGTGTGTGAGAGCAAGAGAGAGAGAGAGAGAGAGATAGTTCTCCAACTTGTGTGAGTTGCAGTGATCTCCTGGTTGTTCCCCACCTAGGTTATCTAACAATTGCGCTGCTGCAACTAGAAACACTGTCCTGGCCTGCTTCTAAGTTCAGTGGCCTGACTGCAAAAAAAAAAAAAAAAAAATTTTAGGACTTTTTATTTTTAATTTTTTTTTAAATCAACTGCAAAAATGTATGTCTACTTATGTATTAGCCTACAGGGAAAAACACATTCACAACAGGCAGCAACGTTTATTTTCAGCCAAGTATGGTAATAAGGTAACTATTAGGATATAGGTATGGATTACTTACTCTTATAACTTATTACTATCTGTGGTAGCTCTAGTCTCCACCTACACAAATTGTTTTAGTGCTGTCCATTGATCATCCACCTTCACATGGTAGGCACATTAACTGTATGTCAAACTCCCCAAACAAACAAGCACACCATTGATTTAATTGCCATATAAATCACATACAAATATCTAATATTACTCCTCTCTGAACATGAATATAAAACAAGAAGGTGATCTATTAACTGTGTAAACCTTATGCAATATTCATCATTGATATTTGAATACTTGAAATCTGTATGAATTGAGTAGTTAGTATCAAATGAAATAAGATGGAACAGCTCCATGCATTCATTTAATAAACAACTATTTGCTCATTACCAGTATGGTATTGTTTAAATTGTACAGCTTTTTGCACATCTTTGTCAGGGAATTCCAACAATTCTGGACCTGAATGTACCAGTTAATTGTAATCATCTCTCTCTCTCTCTCCTTATGTCTAGTCAAGCCAGGTTGTGGAGGAGAGAGACAGGGATGAACAGGCTATAGACTACTTTGCCCATCCTGAGCCAGCTATGATGCAGGTGTTTTTACATCACCACCCAAAACAAGATTCAGCCAAGAGTGAGTGAGTACACTGGTCCACTTGCACTGGTCCACTTGTCCATGGCACTTACTACCCAGCTTTGTAGTGGTTTGGGGGAATAGTACAGTAGGTACGCATATTTAAGGGAAACGCAAGGATGGTGTACTGGTGGGTGGCAGTGGCGGCCGGTGTGAACTACATTTGGGTGGGCGCGGGGGGGGGGGTGAAGGGAGGGGGGGGGGAACGGCCTGTAGCTGTTCCGCAACCGTTGCTATTTCCGGGGTAGGCCTGATTGGCCCCGACAGGCACGTGACCCGCCACGGCCACGCCCCGCGGCAGCCTCAGGATGCGGCAACGAGGCTGCTGTGGTTCACAGGCGCTTTCCGCCTTCAACGCCGCCCGCAGCATTAGGAAGGAGTTTGCGGCGCCTTTCACATCGCAGTCATCAGTCATAATAATCGCACCGCAGTCGGCAGTCATGCAATCATTTATCATTTAACATTTGAAAGGCATACATTGTTGTATGAAATAAAATAGTATAGAGACATATGCAGGGCCGGACTGGGGAAATAATTCATACCGGGAGATATAGCGCGAAATATAGCCCCAGTCAGGCCACTTTTTAAGCAGGGGGTCTGGGGGTCCCCCTCCAGGAATTTTTTTGTTACAAAGACTTAATTTCCTGCATTCTGGTGAATCTTAGTGCATGTGAATCACAAACTAATGAGCCAACAATTGCTTAGTACAATGTACTGTTATGGACCTCAAATAAAACTGTTGTGGCACTAGCAATGCTACTCTCTCCACCTTCAAAAAGAAAAAAGCAAGAGCACAACATATTTTTCTATTTACTATTATAATACAGTTAACCACTCTCTCCTGTAAGGGCCTTTCTTTTTCTTTGTTTTATCCCTCTCTCCTCCATCCTTTCTCTTTCTTCCACTGTCCATCTTGACATCAACGTTAATTGACTTTCGCTCTACCGTATCTCTCCCGAGTCCCTCACTACCTGGCTCATTGCCTGGCTGTTATTCTGCATCTGAGTGCCGTCTGCCATTCCATTCGCCGCCTCCGCTGTCAATCAGTTGTATCGCCTGGTCCCGCCTCCACCAATTACAAGCGGCAGCACGGCTCCATTGTGTGTGTGTGATCCGCCGGCCCGTGAGAGAGAGTCAGATAGTTCTCCAACTGTGGCAGACAGTGAAATCCTGGTTGTTCCCCACCCATCTAGGTTATCTAACTATCGCGCCGCGCCGCCGCCACAACTAGAAACAATCGCCTGGCAAAAAAAAATAAAAAAATAATAATAATATAATTTTTTTTTTTTTTTTTTTTTTTTAATATAATTTTTTTTTTTTTTATCTGTGCAGGCCAGGCCACCGGGAAAACTCCCGGTGCTCCCGATGGCCAGTCCGGGCCTGGACATATGTACAGCGTCGCGCCGCAGTCGGCAGTCATGCAATCATTTATCATTTAACATTTGAAAGGCATACATTGTTGTATGAAATAAAATAGCGGGGAGAATATGCTCACGCGAGCGGCATCGCTGAGCTCTGGTGACGGTCTTATTGGGGCTTATGCCGAGAACAGCAGTAACACAACATTGCAACTGTTGTGTTACTGCTTTCTGACCGAATTAGTCATTCATTTGTAGCTATAAAGACATATTCATAATCCAACTTATGTGTAAAGAAACAACATATTCCGATTGGAAGGACTCCCAGCTCCTTCCTGCTCGCGTCTCACAGGGCTGAGCTGTGCACGGCTTTAGTCTCACTCGAGTGAGGAGGAGCGGAACTTCGGAAGACCGCTGGTTCTCCAACATACAGCGGTGTGCTCTTCAGAATGTACCGGGAGAAACGTTTACTGTACCCCGCAGACATAATAAGCATATAAGCAGTGCTTACTAACGTTATTAGTTACGTTATTTCTGACCAAATTAGTCATTCATTTGTCTAGCACAGTCGCTAACAGTGTAACAGTAAGAAGCATTTTGGATAAAAGTATTCTGTACTTCTGTATGACAACAATGTATGCCTTTCAAATGTTAAATGATTAAATGATACACAGCGAAATCTACGCTCTTGCCTCTCATCCTGCTTTCGCCAACGGCAGTGATGTGAAAGGCGAAGCGAACTCCAGCAGTAGCGCGCTTGCCGCTGGGGCTGCCGCGGGGCGTGGCCGCGGCGGGTCACGTGCCTGTCGGGGCCAATCATAAATATAGCAACCGTTTGCGGAACAGCTACAGGCGGAGCGGACAGCTGACCAAGCGAATACTGACTCATAACGTTACCAACGTTAAGTCGAGTTCATTCATACTACACTAGTACACGTATGATCAATCCAATAATGAACACATATATATAACCATTATGCGTCACCTGCGGCGAAATTAAATGTTATAGTTCAACAACAACACGCTGTGTTGAGAGAGCGAGAGAGAGAGAGCGAGAGAGAGAGAGAGAGAGAGAGAGAGAGAGAGAGAGAGAGAGAGAGAGAGAGAGAGAGAGACCGTATTAACTCACTTTGTTTAGTTGAAACGTGGTCCAGGAGGGCTTGATAAAGTGTATATGTCCACTGTTAGTTGATGTATATCCACTGTCCAGACTGCATCCAGCTAGCCAAATAGCTTCTTGTTAGCCAGGTTAGGCACCACAACACAACAGCATCGAACAGCCTGCAAACTACCTGGCATTCTATCGCCCGGCTCTAAGACAAACTCTAACCTTAACCAACTTTGAAAGAGTGCCTAAGCTTAACCGTCGAAAGAACTTGCCGTCATGCTCTAAGACAAACTCTAACCTTAACCAACTTCGAATAGTAACTAAGCCTAACCAGTGTAGAAACTGGCGTCAACCAATCAGAGAGCGTCTCCGAGAAATGCGGCTAGAGTGTCTCCGAGAAATGCGGCTACGGAAAGTATAGACGCTGCTTGCTTAGATGATATAGATCGCTTGAAAACGCGCCCGGCTTCCATCATATTACATCATATTTCAACGCAGAGTGCGTTACGTGCGTTGACCTATTTGATTGGCTGCGAGGATACAGTGATGAAACCAGTGCACGCCCTGCTGTGCGCGATATGTCTCACCCCGGCCTGAGAGGTAGTTACTAGTGACTTCACTTCCTGTGAATGAAAAACTATTATTTATATTTGATATATTAACATTATATTGTGCATTGGAAACACAAACATACTTAAAATGAGTAAATATTATTCATTTTAAACATGTTTATTTTATTTCTAGGGCTCTAAAAAAATATATATATATATTTTCTTCTTCTTCTCTCTTTTAACCAGGGAGGGCGGCACTCTAGCGCCCACTATCGGCCGGCCGCCACTGGTGGGTGGTGTCCGACCGATTATGGTGGGGCGGTCTGGGCCAAAAATGCCAGGGCCTATTTTTGGTCTCAGCCCAGCCCTGAGCCAAGGTCAAATACCGCCCGCGCCTCCGTTGACAGACCAAGGTCCACCCGCGGAGAGGGGAGCCCTGGGGAGGAGACCCCTCCCCTCCTCACTCCTTCTATTCAGGGGCTGTAGAGAGCATTCTGACTGGAAACATCACTGCCTGGTTTGGAAACAGCACGGCACAGGACTGGAAGACACTCCAGAGAGTGGTGCGCTCAGCTGAGCATACTACGGGTATTGCACTACCACCCCTGCAGGTCTTATACAAGAGGTGCAAATCCAGAGCCTGCTGAATTATGAAATACCCTCACCACCCCAACAACAGCCTGTTCAAGATGCTGCGGTCAGGCAAGCGCCTACGCACATACGCAACAAGAACAGAGAGACTACGGCTCAGCTTCTTCCCCCAGGCCATCAGAACACTGATCTCTCCACTCACAAATACACATGAGCACACACATACTGTACACACACAACACACATTCTGCATTCACTCACACACAAACGGTCACTTTAAACAAAATGGAAAGGACACTTTAAATGAACAAGGAAAATAAAGGTCACTTTAAGGAAAGAACTGATGGGGTTCTTGTATAGTATAGTTTTGAAATAGCAAGTATAGCATACGGATATCGAGTAAAAACGGTATATTGTATAGTAGTGTACATAGGACCCATTGCCTTAAATCCGTAGCTAACATTGTATTGCACTATATCAGGACTTTAGCATGTCTATTTTATCATGCCTATTTTATGTCTATTTTATTACTATGACTATGGTGATGTAATTTATAGGCATGCTGCGGCATCAACTCTTAAACCTCTGGATTCTGCATATCACTCAGCTCTCAGATTTATAACTGGTGACAGATATGATACTCACCATTGTGTCCTGTATGATAGGGTGGGTTGGCCTTCTCTTGCAGAAAGGCGCAACAAACACTGGTATTTATTTATTTTTAAAGCCCTTATTGGTAAACAACCTGCTTACAGTATATCTCTTCACTGTTAGATTGGAATATTGGAACCTATTCAACTCGATAAAATGACTGGATGGTTCTTAGAGTTCCTCAAGTTTGTTCTGATCTAGGGAAGTCAGCTTTTTCCTTTGATGCCTGAGTCTAACTCATGGAATGTCCTTCAACTCTCTCCGAAATTGGAGGTTCTTCCTTCCCTTGGTCTGTTTAAACATATGATTTCAGACCATTGTGTGACTACCAACTTTTAGTTGATCTTGAAAAGTTTTTTTATTTTTTACTCTGGTGTTTAAATTTCTGTGAATATTATTTGTATTATGTACTGTTTACATTTTGTACAATCGTCGGAAACCTCAGATGCTTACGATTTTAAATAAAGGTTGAAATAAAAAGAAAATTACCTGTTTTTTACGTCTATTTTATTATTTAGTATTATTGCACAATGAAAGCGGGCATGGCCACCCGCATTTCACTGTATGCCCTGGTATGTATGTGTCAAATAAAACTCTTGAATCTTGAATCTTGAATCTACTATCACCACCATAACCAACAACTACCATGACCATAACTACTGCCACCACCATAACTACTACCACCACCATAATCACCACTAGCATAACCACCACTACCATGACCATAACTACTGCCACCACAATGACCACCACTAGCATAACCACCACTACCATGACCATAACTACTGCCACCACCATAACTACTACCACCACAATGACCACCACTAGCATAACCAACAACTACCATGACCATAACTACTGCCACCACCATAACTACTACCACCACCATCAGGGCCGCCTCAGGGGGTGTGCGAGCAAAAAAAAAAAAAAAAGAAAAAAAAAAAAAAAAAGAAAAAAAAAAAAAAAAGGCCCCCCTTCCCGCGAGGCCCTTTTTCATCACAGACCTAAAATCTAGTTTTGCTTATATGCTTATATATTTCACATTAGACACGTTTGTAGAATGTGTCTGACTTGTTCCTGGGTCTGCAGGGGGACCCTGATGTAAACAAGACGAAAGTCTTTCTCTGGTCTGCATCCCCTTAACAATTGTGTGTATTGAGCTGTACTGTATTGTACCCATTCTGCAATCTGTTAATAAAGTGTTCAATCAATCAATCAAACTCACTATTGGAGCTCAGCTTCTGGGGTTCTGCAGCAGACATACTATTGGTTTCAACGAAGGGAGTGGTTTTACTTACATCATGTGTAGTACGCCGGCGTGAGTCAGCTGCGTTTGACTATTTCGCACGTGCAGCTTTTGACTATTATGCTTAGTTATGCCAGCCAAGACGAAGAAAGAGGTCGGTCATTATCAGTCGGTCGGTCACCAAGGAACGTTGACGAAAGGCCTCTCGCTAGCGGGACAAATGGCCGGAGCCTTGTCATGGTATAGCCATGATGATGTCGGCTAGTAGCTAGCTTAGCTAAAGGCTCACTAGCGTTAGCTAACCTAGAGACAGCGCATACAGCCAAGATGAAGAGGATGGTCGTTTGGCAGATGAACTTCGTCAACTCCACGCGGTTGTCTCCATCCTCTTGGACGTTTGGTGAGTTTTTAACCTATTCTATTAACTCTATTCTATTCCCGCCGTGGACATCTCTCTCTCTCTCTCTCTCTGGAGCTAAACTGGCCGACTAGCTGTTGTAGTACTACTAGTAGCTAACGGTGTGTGACCTGGTGTCAGCACCTGTATGTAGCCGCATAGCTTGCTTCTGCGTTAGCTAATGGTTAGCGATAGCCTGGTTGAGCTAACTGTTAGCCAGTTAGCTGTTTAGCTACGACGTTAGCTGCCGGCTGCGCTCGGCTGGGAACGTTCGTTTGATGCTATCAGTTAGCCTTGAGTTAGCTGTTAGCTTGTGCTACGACCATTGACATTAGCCGTGAGAATAGCAGGGGGTTATTTTTGTCCCGCCAGCGAGAGGCCTTTCGTCAACGTGGAGACCTGTGTTGCGGCCTTTCGCCCTGCGTTCCTTGGTGCAGGTAAGATTAATGAAAATCATGACATTACCCCACTCTTCCTTCCTTCCCCTCCCGAATGTTTTGTTAATAACGATGTTTTTTTCCAGGCAAAACATATGTTACTTCACAACATTTGGAGATACGACATGTGCTGTGTGTGAATTCATTGTCTTGGTCGTTTGTGTAGCTTGGGTAGCGTTGGGCCGTTGGCCAAAGCTGTGTGTGGCCTGGTGTCAGTAGCCTACCTGGCTAGCCTTTAGCTGTCGGCCATTGGCTCCTTGCTGCTTTGTTTTCTCTGGTATAGACCCTCTTCTCTTTGGATTTAAGTGTTGATCTTTGTCCTTTTGGATCTATGTATATTCATGTTGCCTTTGTGAAGTTATCTTTTCCTTCTGTTTTGTTCTTTCATTAAAAGTTGAATATCCTTTAGGGGGTCATCTTTGCTTATCTCTCTCATACATGCTCTCTCTCTAACACACATGCTCTCTCTCTCTCTCTTTCTAACACACACAGTCTGCCTATGGCGGCCTTTCTCGATGGCTAGGCTGTGCTCGCTGAGTCTGTACCTAGTCAAGGATCTTCAGTCACAGTGCTCAGGTATTCTTCCACTGTGTACTCTCTGTTTAGGGCCAAATAGCATTTCAATTTATTTCCAATGTGTCTCTCTCTCTGTACACTGTATATTGACTGTAGAACGGGAGCTCTCTCTCGCTCTCTCTCTTGCTATATGTTGACTGTATCATGCCCAGCCTCGGGCAGCGCTATTATTTACGAATATGTTGACTGGGGGGGGGACTGGGGGGGGGGGGGCTCGTGTTTAAATCTCGCACAGGGCCTCGCATTTCTCCCAGGCGGCCCTGACCACCATAATCACCACTACCATAACCACCACTACCATGACCATAACTACTGCCACCACAATGACCACCACTAGCATAACCACCACTACCATGACCATAACTACTGCCACCACCATAACTACTACCACCACAATGACCACCACTAGCATAACCAACAACTACCATGACCATAACTACTGCCACCACCATAACTACTACCACCACCATAATCACCACTAGCATAACGCTGCTGGCGGGACAAAACCTCATAACTCATCATCACCACCATCATTACCATAACAGCCATCACCACCACCACCCACCCTAGAAAATGGTGGCCCCTCTTCTAACGTGTGAATAATGGCATTACGTAAGAAGAATGTTGTCCCCAGTGGCATCCACATGACAGATTATTGACTTAAACAGGCAGCTTCAGAAATGACACTAGGCTGTGAGTATTTGCCCCAGTGCTTTGTGAGCTGTGTTGGGGACATCACTACCCAGGGATTGCCTATTGTGCACTCTCCTGTTTATGGATTTCATAGCTCTTTACAACACACTGAATCACCCCAGAGTCCCATACAAGTCCTCAGTACACATCTGCTGAACTGCTCTGGCCAGGTCCACACACACACACACACACACACACACACACACACACGCACGCACGCACGCACGCACGCAAACACACGCACACACGCACACACACACCACACTCTCACAACACCGGGAACAGCAGCCAAGGAACAAACTGCCTGAAACACTAAACATTTAACAGAAAAAAGAAAGTTATGGCTGTTGTTATATAAAATATATTTCAATCATATCACTCTTGGAAATAATATCACCCATGTGCATGTTCAGTACAATATCACTAAGCCAGTGTTGTAGTCGAGTCACTAAATCTCGAGCCCGAGTCGAGTCTCGAGTCCCCCGTGTTCTAGTCTGAGTCCAAGTCCGAGTCACCAAAGAAGAGTCTGAGTCCAAGTCCAAGTCATCGAGGTTCAGTCACACCTCCACTCCACAGTCAAAGAGCTGACATACAAATACAAAAAGGTCTACATTAAACATAAATGACACAGCGGTCACCGTTTCAAAGGGAGTTTATTTATTTTGTGACACAATAGCCAAACAAATGCACTAGCCATCAATACCTTATGCCAAAAGATTATGGCCTATTACACTTCTCCACTTTTTTTTTATAAATAACTGTATTTATCAAATAACAAGCGCGAGTCCTCCGAATGTAGTCAATGCTCAAGTCCAAGTCGAGTCACAAGTCCTGAAAATCAGTCCAGGACTGCGAGTACTACAACACTGCACTAACCCTTTCACTGCCACACTACCAAAGGGTTAACCCTTTCACTGCCAAAATACCCTTTCACTGCGACAATACAGAAGGGTAACCCTTGCACTGCCACATGGCAAAGTGTTAACCCTTTCACAACCACACTACATACGGTTAACCCTTTCACTACCACACTGCAGACGGTGAACCGGCTGTAGTGTGGTAGTGAAAGGTTAACCTTCTGTAGTGTGGTAGTGAAAGGTTAACCTTCTGTAGGGTGGTAGTGAAAGGGTTAATCTGCTGTAATGTGGTAGTGAACAGGTTAACCTTCTGTAGTGGCAGTGAAAGGTTAACCTTCTGTAGTGTGGTAGTGAAAGGTTAAACTTCTGTAGTGTGGTAGTGAAAGGGTTAACCTTCTGTAGTGTGGTAGTGAAATGTTAACCTTCTGTAGTGTGGTAGTGAAAGGTTAACCTTCTGTAGTGTGGTGGTGAAAGGGTTAACCTTCTGTAGTGTGGTAGTGAAAGGTTAAACTAATGTAGTGTGGTAGTAAAAGGGTTAACCTTCTGTAGTGTGGTAGTGAAAGGTTAACCTTCTGTAGTGTGGTAGTGAAAGGTTAACCTGCTGTAGTGTGGCAGTGAAAGGTTAACCTTCTGTAGTGTGGTAGTGAAAGGGTAAACTTCTGTAGTGTGGTAGTGAAAGGGTTAACCTTCTGTAGTGTGGTAGTGAAAGGTTAACCTTCTGTAGTGTGGTAGTGAAAGGTTAACCTGCTGTAGTGTGGCAGTGAAAGGTTAACCTTCTGTAGTGTGGTAGTGAAAGGGTAAACTTCTGTAGTATGGTAGTGAAAGGGTTAACCTTCTGTAGTGTGGTAGTGAAATGTTAACCTTCTGTAGTGTGGTAGTGAAAGGGTTAACCTTCTGTAGTGTGGTAGTGAAAGGTTAACCTTCTGTAGTGTGGTAGTGAAAGGTTAACCTTCTGTAGTGTGGCAGTGAAAGGTTAACCTTCTGTAGTGTGGTAGTGAAAGGGTAAACTTCTGTAGTATGGTAGTGAAAGGGTTAACCTTCTGTAGTGTGGTAGTGAAAGGTTAACCTTCTGTAGTGTGGTAGTGAAAGGGTTAACCTTCTGTAGTGTGGTAGTGAAAGGTTAACCTTCTGTAGTGTGGTAGTGAAAGGTTAACCTTCTGTAGTGTGGCAGTACAAAGTTAACCTTCTGTAGTGTGGTAGTGAAAGGTTAACCTGCTGTAGTGTGGCAGTAAAAGGTTAACCTTCTGTAGTGTGCTAGTGAAAGGTTAACCTTCTGTTATGCTGGATAAGATCTCTCTCCTGTCCTGTAGGTTCAGATCTCTCCTCTCCTGTAGGTTCAGATCTCTCCTGTCCTGTAGGTTCAGATCTCTCCTCTCCTTTAGGTTCAGATCTCTCCTCTCCTGTCCTGTAGGTTCAGATCTCTCCTCTCCTGTAGGTTCAGATCTCTCCTGTCCTGTAGGTTCAGATCTCTCCTCTCCTGTAGGTTCAGATCTCTCCTGTCCTGTAGGTTCAGATCTCTCCTCTCCTGTCCTGTAGGTTCAGATCTCTCCTCTCCTGTAGGTTCAGATATCTCCTCTCCTGTAGGTTCAGATCTCTCCTGTCCTGTAGGTTCAGATCTCTCCTCTCCTGTAGGTTCAGATCTCTCCTCTCCTGTAGGTTCAGATCTATCCTGTCCTGTAGGTTCAGATCTCTCCTCTCCTGTAGGTTCAGATCTCTCCTCTCCTCTCCTGTAGGTTCAGATCTCTCCTGTCCTGTAGGTTCAGATCTCTCCTCTCCTGTAGGTTGAGATCTCTCCTCTCCTGTAGGTTCAGATCTCTCCTCTCCTGTAGGTTCAGATCTCTCCTCTCCTGTAGGTTCAGATCTCTCCTCTCCTGTAGGTTCAGATCTCTCCTCTCCTGTAGGTTCAGATCTCTCCTCTCCTGTAGGTTCAGATCTCTCCTCTCCTCTCATGTAGGTTCAGATCTCTCCTGTCCTGTAGGTTCAGATCTCTCCTCTCCTGTAGGTTCAGATCTCTCCTGTCCTGTAGGTTCAGATCTCTCCTCTCCTGTAGGTTCAGATCTCTCCTCTCCTGTAGGTTCAGATCTCTCCTCTCCTGTAGGTTCAGATCTCTCCTCTCCTGTAGGTTCAGATCTCTCCTCTCCTGTAGGTTCAGATCTCTCCTCTCCTGTAGGTTCAGATCTCTCCTCTCCTGTAGGTTCAGATCTCTCCTCTCCTGTAGGTTCAGATCTCTCCTCTCCTCTCCTGTAGGTTCAGATATCTCCTCTCCTGTAGGTTCAGATCTCTCCTCTCCTGTAGGTTCAGATCTCTCCTCTCCTCTCCTGTAGGTTCATATCTCTCCTCTCCTGTAGGTTCAGATCTCTCCTCTCCTGTAGGTTCAGATCTCTCCTCTCCTGTAGGTGCAGATCTCTCCTGTCCTGTGGGTTCAGATCTCTCCTCTCCTGTAGGTTCAGATCTCTCCTCTACTGTAGGTTCAGATCTCTCCTCTCCTGTAGGTTCAGATCTCTCCTCTCCTGTAGGTTCAGATCTCTCCTCTCCTCTCCTGTAGGTTCAGATCTCTCCTCTCCTGTAGGTTCAGATCTCTCCTCTCCTGTAGGTTCAGATCTCTCCTGTCCTGTAGGTTCAGATCTCTCCTCTCCTGTAGGTTCAGATCTCTCCTCTCCTGTAGGTTCAGATCTCTCCTCTCCTGTAGGTTCAGATCTCTCCTCTCCTGTAGGTGCAGATCTCTCCTCTCCTGTAGGTTCAGATCTCTCCTCTCCTGTAGGTTCAGATCTCTCCTCTCCTGTAGGTTCAGATCTCTCCTCTCCTGTAGGTTCAGATCTCTCCTCTCCTGTAGGTTCAGATCTCTCCTCTCCTGTAGGTTCAGATCTCTCCTGTCCTGTAGGTTCAGATCTCTCCTCTCCTGTAGGTTCATATATCTCCTCTCCTGTAGGTTCAGATCTCTCCTCTCCTGTAGGTTCAGATCTCTCCTCTCCTGTAGGTTCAGATCTCTCCTGTCCTGTAGGTTCAGATCTCTCCTCTCCTGTAGGTTCAGATCTCTCCTCTCCTGTAGGTTCAGATCTCTCCTGTCCTGTAGGTTCAGATCTCTCCTCTCCTGTAGGTTCAGATCTCTCCTGTCCTGTAGGTTCAGATCTCTCCTCTCCTGTAGGTTCAGATCTCTCCTCTCCTGTAGGTTCAGATCTCTCCTGTCCTGTAGGTTCAGATCTCTCCTCTCCTCTCCTGTAGGTGCAGATCTCTCCTCTCCTGTAGGTTCAGATCTCTCCTGTCCTGTAGGTTCAGATCTCTCCTCTCCTGTAGGTTCAGATCTCTCCTGTCCTGTAGGTTCAGATCTCTCCTCTCCTGTAGGTTCAGATCTCTCCTCTCCTGTAGGTTCAGATCTCTCCTCTCCTGTAGGTTCAGATCTCTCCTGTCCTGTAGGTTCAGATCTCTCCTCTCCTGTAGGTTCAGATCTCTCCTGTCCTGTAGGTTCAGATCTCTCCTCTCCTGTAGGTTCAGATCTCTCCTCTCCTGTAGGTTCAGATCTCTCCTCTCCTGTAGGTTCAGATCTCTCCTGTCCTGTAGGTTCAGATCTCTCCTCTCCTGTAGGTGCAGATCTCTCCTCTACTGTCCTGTAGGTTCAGATCTCTCCTCTCCTGTAGGTTCAGATCTCTCCTCTCCTGTAGGTTCAGATCTCTCCTGCCTGTAGGTTCAGATCTCTCCTCTCCTGTAGGTTCAGATCTCTCCTGTCCTGTAGGTTCAGATCTCTCCTCTCCTGTAGGTTCAGATCTCTCCTCTCCTGTAGGTGCAGAGCTCTCCTGCATGTAGGCTCGTGTTTCCAGCAGGGCCCTGGGTTTAGAGTTCTCCTGTGGGCCTTTAAACGGGCGCTCAGAGGACACGTCGTGGGCCTCGCCGCTGTTTCCCATCTCTCTCCCCTCCTGTCCACTGTCATCCTGGCGCGGCTGATTTACGCGCTTGCATAAATGCACGGGAGAGATGCCGAGATTTCAGAGGAAAGAGCATAAAAATAACCAAACACGAGGCAAGAGAAGAGGAAGGCAAAGGGGAAACGGGCTGAGGGGGGTGACGAGGACGTGCAGAGGGGGAGAGAGAGAGAGAGAGAGAGAGAGAGAGAGAGAGAGAGAGAGAGAGAGAGAGAGAGAGAGAGAGAGAGAGAGAGAGAGAGAGATAGGCATAGTAAGAGAGTGATGGAGGGAGAGTGGGCCAGTGGGGGTAGCTGATTATTTCAGTCAGGTTTTGGCAAAGAGAGAGAGAGAGAGAGAACGTCTGCTGGTCTACCTACCTGCCGCCTGTCTTTTCCGCCTGTTTGTCCCCACTTCCTGTCAGCTGACCTTTGAACTCCTGGCGGTCGGTGTGCCTCCCTGTGGTTTGTTCCCCCTGATTGGAATCAGGATGCAGACGCTGTGGCAGCTTGAGACAGTCAGGTATATATCTAGTGAGACAGACAGGTATATATCTAGTGAGACAGGCAGGTATATATCTAGTGAGACAGGCAGGTATATATCTAGTGAGACAGGCAGGTATATATCTAGTGAGACAGGCAGGTATATATCTAGTGAGACAGGCAGGTATATATCTAGTGAGACAGACAGGTATATATCTAGTGAGACAGGCAGGTATATATCTAGTGAGACAGGCAGGTATATATCTAGTGAGACAGGCAGGTATATATCTAGTGAGACAGACAGGTATATATCTAGTGAGACAGGCAGGTATATATCTAGTGAGACAGACAGGTATATATCTAGTGAGACAGACAGGTATATATCTAGTGAGACAGGCAGGTATATATCTAGTGAGACAGGCAGGTATATATCTAATGAGACAGGCAGGTATATATCTAGTGAGACAGGCAGGTATATATCTAGTGAGACAGGCAGGTATATATCTAGTGAGACAGGCAGGTATATATCTAGTGAGACAGGGAGGTATATATCTAGTGAGACAGGCAGGTATATATCTAATGAGACAGGCAGGTATATATCTAGTGAGACAGGCAGGTATATATCTAGTGAGACAGGCAGGTATATATCTAGTGAGACAGGCAGGTATATATCTAGTGAGACAGGCAGGTATATATCTAGTGAGACAGGCAGGTATATATCTAGTGAGACAGGCAGGTATATATCTAATGAGACAGGCAGGTATATATCTAATGAGACAGGCAGGTATATATCTAGTGAGACAGGCAGGTATATATCTAGTGAGACAGGCAGGTATATATCTAATGAGACAGGCAGGTATATATCTAGTGAGACAGGCAGGTATATATCTAGTGAGACAGGCAGGTATATATCTAGTGAGACAGGCAGGTATATATCTATCTATAGTGTCGGTGAAGTGAAGTGAAGGTAAGAGTGTCAGTGAAGTGAAGGTGAGAGTGTCGGTGAAGTGAAGGTGAGAGTGTCAGTGAAGTGAAGGTGAGAGTGTCAGTGAAGGGAAGGTGAGAGTGTCAGTGAAGTGAAGGTGAGAGTGTCAGTGAAGTGAAGGTGAGAGTGTCAGTGAAGTGAAGGTGAGAGTGTCTGTGAAGTGAAGGTGAGAGTGTCGGTGAAGTGAAGGTGAGAGTGTCAGTGAAGTGAAGGTGAGAGTGTCAGTGAAGTGAAGGTGAGAGTGTCAGTGAAGTGAAGGTGAGAGTGTCGGTGAAGTGAAGGTGAGAGTGTCGGTGAAGTGAAGGTGAGAGTGTCAGTGAAGTGAAGGTGAGAGTGTCAGTGAAGTGAAGGTGAGAGTGTCAGTGAAGTGAAGGTGAGAGTGTCAGTGAAGTGAAGGTGAGAGGAGGTGAAGTGAAGGTGAGAGTGTCAGTGAAGTGAAGGTGAGAGTGTCAGTGAAGTGAAGGTGAGAGGAGGTTTAGTGAAGGTGAGAGTGTCAGTGATGTGAAGGTGAGAGTGTCAGTGAAGTGAAGGTGAGAGTGTCAGTGATGTGAAGGTGAGAGTGTCGGTGAAGTGAAGGTGAGAGTGTCGGTGAAGTGAAGTGAAGGTGAGAGTGTCAGTGAAGTGAAGGTGAGAGTGTCGGTGAAGTGAAGTGAAGGTAAGAGTGTCAGTGAAGTGAAGGTGAGAGTGTCGGTGAAGTGAAGGTGAGAGTGTCAGTGAAGTGAAGGTGAGAGTGTCGGTGAAGTGACGTGAAGGTGAGAGTGTCAGTGAAGTGAAGGTGAGAGTGTCAGTGAAGTGAAGGTGAGAGTGTCAGTGAAGTGAAGGTGAGAGTGTCAGTGAAGGGAAGGTGAGAGTGTCGGTGAAGTGAAGGTGAGAGTGTCAGTGAAGTGAAGGTGAGAGTGTCAGTGAAGTGAAGGTGAGAGTGTCAGTGAAGGGAAGGTGAGAGTGTTGGTGAAGTGAAGGTGAGAGTGTCAGTGAAGTGAAGGTGAGAGTGTCAGTGAAGTGAAGGTGAGAGTGTCAGTGAAGTGAAGGTGAGAGTGTCGGTGAAGTGAAGGTGAGAATGTCAGTGAAGTGAAGGTGAGAGTGTCGGTGAAGTGAAGGTGAGAGTGTCAGTGAAGTGAAGGTGAGAGTGTCAGTGAAGTGAAGGTGAGAGTGTCAGTGAAGTGAAGGTGAGAGTGTCAGTGAAGTGAAGGTGAGAGTGTCAGTGAAGTGAAGGTGAGAGTGTCGGTGAAGTGAAGGTGAGAGTGTCAGTGAAGTGAAGGTGAGAGTGTCGGTGAAGTGAAGGTGAGAGTGTCAGTGAAGTGAAGGTGAGTGTTGCTGCAGCTTGCAGCCTGTGCAGTGCGGGGAGGGAATGACAGTATGGTTATATTCTCTAAAAATCACCCACATCCATATCTTGTACTTGAGAGCAGTGTTCGATATTACGTTTTATCAGATTTTGCTGAAGTTAATCTCTTCATATTTCTTGAATGAATCAGTTGTTTTATATCAGGTTCTCTGCACATGAAAGGAGATAAAGTGATGCATGTCACGGATGGTGATTCGCTCATATTGCCGGATCGCAAAAGGCAACAGCGAGAGTGTGAATAGCAGTCACACAGGAAAGCGATAAGAACAGGCATCACCAGTCACAACACAGCGCTACAGGGCATGAGGAACATAAATCAAGCCTTCCTTTGCAAAAACCCATTTTGTGCAATACATGCCGTACATATTTGTATTGTAATTAATCTATTCGAATGGCGTCTAGTGAAAGAAAGCCAACAGAAGTGTGAGGATTTGATCAGACGGAGGAAGTGATGAACATTATCTGCAAGTCAAAACATGAAACCGGTTTGATTGGTTTTAGCACAACGTGGTTGTGAGGCATTACGCCAGTGAGAATCACCAACAATACTGTTTATTCACCAACAATACTGTTTATTCACCAACAATACTGTTTATTCACCAACAATACTGTTTATTCACCAACAATACTGTTTATTCACCTACAACGTTTGCTTTTATTTGTCACATATGTACATTACAGTGAAATGCTTGGTTCTGTGTGAGCCCCTGATAATGTGCTCCATACAGTAGAAGGAGTGAATAAGTCCCAACACTATCCAATATACAATATACAAACTAAAGTAGAACCTAAGTACAACCTGCAAACAATGAGGTACAACAACTATTTTTAAAAGGCAAGATGCAAAATGAGGATGTAGTGCAAATCTCTTAAAATAGATAAATATGGGGGCGGCTGGGTGGCGCAGCGGACTAAGCGCTCGTCACCCATGCGAGAGACACCGGTATCGATTCCGGCTGTCAGCGTTGCCTCCGGCTTGGGCCGGCCGTCATACTGGCTCAATTGGCAGAGTCAGCGGGAGGGAAGCCGGTGGGTGGTAATCTGGTCGTTGTAAACAGCGACTTCTACAGGTCGGTCAGGGCTCCTGCACAGCGGGAAAGGGAGATGGTGAAGGTGGTGTGAGCCTCCCACACGTTACACCTCACCAATGAGAGTCCGCGCTGGCAGGTGAAAAGAAGTGGTGGGCTGACTCCATATGTATCAGAGGGGACATGCAATAGTATCTATCAACCCTCCCTACGACCGACCAGTGGGGGGCACATGCGAGCAACAACCAGGAAGGGGAGGGGTGGATTGGCATGACGACTAAATTGGGATGGGAGAAAAAACACAGAAAAACAGGAGAAGAAAAAGTGGATTAAAAAAAATAGATAAATATGATGTAGTGTTTAAAGGCCCACTTGCATGTTGTATTTTTGTTCAATAAACAATGTGACTAGGCCAACAGTGACTTTCATGAAGAGGGGAAAATAAATTATCGAAATTGACCCAGTTTTAGCGTTTTTATCAAACATTTTGTCCGCCCAACCACAACCACCACGCACATGGATATTTTAATCCATGGTTCATAATGATGACGTCACACTGGGTACAGGGCAGCAGGGGCTCTGAGAGTCACAGGCAGGTAGTGGCAGGAAGCAGAGAGCCTTCTTGTTACTACTACTAGCCGAGGAGCTAGTATCTGTTTCACCTAACACTATCACTCCGTGATCATAGCCATTTATCTCTAAAGCGAACCACTATTTGTAAAAGCCACAATCACGTTACCATATTTGTAAATACTCATGTAAATCATTGTGTCGTTGTACATAATTGTGTATAACGTTAGTAGCTAAGTTAGCTAGCTAGCATTCCCGAAACTCCTAACATGCCCCGATTTAAAATGGTTCTCTCTTCTTTGTATACCTTTTTCCTCACAAACAAAGTATTCTGCCAGGGAACTTATGGACATGACAGTAGTAAGTTAGTAGTTATACGGTGTTTGAGCTTGTAACGTTAATGTTAGTTAGCTATCGTGGTAGCCCGTTTCGTGACTGTGATGCACAGAGTGCATCATGAAAGGGGCTACTATCGTATCAACAAGCTTGCTAGCCAGCATGATGCGTGTGCAGTGCTTTGCCCCACAGGTCTGAGAAGAGGACCTGCACATTTGACTTGTTCCCCAAACTCTTTTACATGCCCCGATTTAAAATGGTTCACGACAGTAGACATAAAGCGAACGTTAGCGGGGTAACGTTAGCCAGAGCGATATAGCCAGCTTGGTACTATGACCCGGGGATCAGGCGACAGCCCACAGACCAGTAGCGCTGCTGTACTGAACAACAGGCTGCCTAGTGGTACATGTAGTTCTTTTTTTACGACATTAAAAACCTTATAACTACCTTGTTTCAACCAAAGATGCAGTTGTAGCTGGTCCATCAAAGTCTCCGACGATTAAACCCATTTGCGTCTTGTAAGGCGTCCATTTGGATCAAGGAAATAGTTTTCTGCACTCGTCAAACTCCATTGTAGTGGATCAGAGGTAGGGAAAAGTTACCTGAAGTGACGTCAAGGCCCTGATAAGCTTTTTCATTTGCTCCATACATGTTATTAGTGCGTGGACCTTTTTAACCCTTTCTGAGTGGAATTTCCGGCGTCAAATGGAAACAAATAAATAATGAAATTAGATACCAATGATGTAAACTACCCATAATTGAAGAGTAGGGTTTAACCTGCAAATGGGCCTTTAAAGTGTCCGTTAAAGTGAGTGTTAAGGTGAGTGTTTGTTTAAAGTGACACACACACACACACACACACACACACACACACACACACACACACACACACACACACACACACACACACACACACACACACACACACACACACACACACTTCAGAAACAAACATAGTATCAATGAGAGCATCAATAATGCACCTGAGTGAAGTCTAGTAAAATAAAAAAAAATTAAAAAACTTTAAAAAAAATAGTGGCGTTAATAGAATCGGGCGATAACGCGTTAATACCACGTTAACTTTAACATCCTTAGTTTGAACATGTATCTCTGTACTTCTTGAGGAGAGAGAGAGCTGCTGTAGTGAAGACGAGGAGAGAGAGCTGCTGTAGTGAAGACAAGGAGAGAGAGAGCTGCTGTAGTGAAGACGAGGAGAGAGAGAGCTGCTGTAGTGAAGACAAGGAGAGAGAGAGCTGCTGTAGTGAAGACGAGGAGAGAGAGAGCTGCTGTAGTGAAGACGAGGAGAGAGAGAGCTGCTGTAGTGAAGACGAGGAGAGAGAGAGCTGCTGTAGTGAAGACGAGGAGAGAGAGAGAGCTGCTGTAGTGAAGACGAGGAGGAGAGAGAGAGCTGCTGTAGTGAAGACAAGGAGAGAGAGAGAGCTGCTGTAGTGAAGACGAGGAGAGAGAGAGAGAGCTGCTGTAGTGAAGACAAGGAGAGAGAGAGAGCTGCTGTAGTGAAGACAAGGAGAGAGAGAGCTGCTGTAGTGAAGACGATGAGAGAGAGAGCTGCTGTAGTGAAGACAAGGAGAGAGAGAGAGCTGCTGTAGTGAAGACAAGGAGAGAGAGAGCTGCTGTAGTGAAGACGATGAGAGAGAGAGCTGCTGTAGTGAAGACGAGGAGAGAGAGAGCTGCTGTAGTGAAGACAAGGAGAGAGAGAGCTGCTGTAGTGAAGACAAGGAGAGAGAGAGAGCTGCTGTAGTGAAGACAAGGAGAGAGAGAGCTGCTGTAGTGAAGACAATGAGAGAGAGAGAGCTGCTGTAGTGAAGACAAGGAGAGAGAGAGCTGCTGTAGTGAAGACAAGGAGAGAGAGAGCTGCTGTAGTGAAGACAAGGAGAGAGAGAGCTGCTGTAGTGAAGACAAGGAGAGAGAGAGAGCTGCTGTAGTGAAGACGAGGAGAGAGAGAGAGCTGCTGTAGTGAAGACGAGGAGAGAGAGAGAGCTGCTGTAGTGAAGACAAGGAGAGAGAGAGAGCTGCTGTAGTGAAGACGAGGAGAGAGAGAGCTGCTGTAGTGAAGACGAGGAGAGAGAGAGCTGCTGTAGTGAAGACAAGGAGAGAGAGAGAGCTGCTGTAGTGAAGACAAGGAGAGAGAGAGAGCTGCTGTAGTGAAGACAAGGAGAGAGAGAGCTGCTGTAGTGAAGACAAGGAGAGAGAGAGAGCTGCTGTAGTGAAGACAAGGAGAGAGAGAGAGCTGCTGTAGTGAAGACAAGGAGGAGAGAGAGAGAGCTGCTGTAGTGAAGACGAGGAGAGAGAGAGAGAGAGCTGCTGTAGTGAAGACAAGGAGAGAGAGAGAGCTGCTGTAGTGAAGACGAGGAGAGAGAGAGCTGCTCTAGTGAAGACGAGGAGAGAGAGAGAGCTGCTGTAGTGAAGACAAGGAGAGAGAGAGCTGCTGTAGTGAAGACAAGGAGAGAGAGAGAGAGAGAGCTGCTGTAGTGAAGACAAGGAGAGAGAGAGAGAGCTGCTGTAGTGAAGACAAGGAGAGAGAGAGAGCTGCTGTAGTGAAGATGAGGAGAGAGAGAGAGCTGCTGTAGTGAAGACAAGGAGAGAGATAGCTGCTGTAGTGAAGACGAGGAGAGAGAGAGCTGCTGTAGTGAAGACGAGGAGAGAGAGAGCTGCTGTAGTGAAGACGAGGAGAGAGAGAGCTGCTGTAGTGAAGACAAGGAGAGAGAGAGAGCTGCTGTAGTGAAGACAAGGAGAGAGAGAGAGCTGCTGTAGTGAAGACGAGGAGAGAGAGAGAGAGCTGCTGTAGTGAAGACAAGGAGAGAGAGAGCTGCTGTAGTGAAGACGAGGAGAGAGAGAGCTGCTGTAGTGAAGACAAGGAGAGAGAGAGAGCTGCTGTAGTGAAGACAAGGAGAGAGAGAGCTGCTGTAGTGAAGACAAGGAGAGAGAGAGAGCTGCTGTAGTGAAGACAAGGAGAGAGAGAGAGCTGCTGTAGTGAAGATGAGGAGAGAGAGAGAGCTGCTGTAGTGAAGACAAGGAGAGAGAGAGAGCTGCTGTAGTGAAGATGAGGAGAGAGAGAGAGCTGCTGTAGTGAAGACGAGGAGAGAGAGAGAGCTGCTGTAGTGAAGACGAGGAGAGAGAGAGAGCTGCTGTAGTGAAGACAAGGAGAGAGAGAGAGCTGCTGTAGTGAAGACGAGGAGAGAGAGAGAGCTGCTGTAGTGAAGACGAGGAGAGAGAGAGAGAGCTGTAGTGAAGACAAGGAGAGAGAGAGCTGCTGTAGTGAAGACGAGGAGAGAGAGAGAGCTGCTGTAGTGAAGACGAGGAGAGAGAGAGAGCTGTAGTGAAGACAAGGAGAGAGAGCTGCTGTAGTGAAGACAAGGAGAGAGAGAGAGCTGCTGTAGTGAAGACAAGGAGAGAGAGCTGCTGTAGTGAAGACGAGGAGAGAGAGAGAGCTGCTGTAGTGAAGACGAGGAGAGAGAGAGAGCTGCTGTAGTGAAGACGAGGAGAGAGAGAGAGCTGCTGTAGTGAAGACAAGGAGAGAGAGCTGCTGTAGTGAAGACAAGGAGAGAGAGAGAGCTGCTGTAGTGAAGACAAGGAGAGAGAGAGCTGCTGTAGTGAAGACAAGGAGAGAGAGAGAGCTGCTGTAGTGAAGACAAGGAGAGAGAGAGCTGCTGTAGTGAAGACAAGGAGAGAGAGAGAGCTGCTGTAGTGAAGACGAGGAGGAGAGAGCTGCTGTAGTGAAGACAAGGAGAGAGAGCTGCTGTAGTGAAGACAAGGAGAGAGAGAGAGCTGCTGTAGTGAAGACAAGGAGAGAGAGAGCTGCTGTAGTGAAGACAAGGAGAGAGAGAGCTGCTGTAGTGAAGACAAGGAGAGAGAGAGCTGCTGTAGTGAAGACGAGGAGAGAGAGAGCTGCTGTAGTGAAGACGAGGAGAGAGAGAGAGCTGCTGTAGTGAAGACAAGGAGAGAGAGAGCTGCTGTAGTGAAGACGAGGAGGAGAGAGAGAGCTGCTGTAGTGAAGACGAGGAGAGAGAGAGCTGCTGTAGTGAAGACGAGGAGAGAGAGAGAGCTGCTGTAGTGAAGACGAGGAGAGAGAGAGAGCTGCTCTAGTGAAGACGAGGAGGAGAGAGAGCTGCTGTAGTGAAGACAAGGAGAGAGAGAGCTGCTGTAGTGAAGACGAGGAGAGAGAGAGAGCTGCTGTAGTGAAGACGAGGAGAGAGAGAGAGCTGCTGTAGTGAAGACGAGGAGAGAGAGAGCTGCTGTAGTGAAGACGAGGAGAGAGAGAGAGCTGCTGTAGTGAAGACGAGGAGAGAGAGAGAGCTGCTGTAGTGAAGACAAGGAGAGAGAGAGCTGCTGTAGTGAAGACAAGGAGAGAGAGAGCTGCTGTAGTGAAGACAAGGAGAGAGAGAGAGAGCTGCTGTAGTGAAGACAAGGAGAGAGAGAGCTGCTGTAGTGAAGACAAGGAGAGAGAGAGAGCTGCTGTAGTGAAGACGAGGAGAGAGAGAGAGCTGCTGTAGTGAAGACAAGGAGAGAGAGAGCTGCTGTAGTGAAGACGATGAGAGAGAGAGAGCTGCTGTAGTGAAGACAAGGAGAGAGAGAGCTGCTGTAGTGAAGACAAGGAGAGAGAGAGCTGCTGTAGTGAAGACAAGGAGAGAGAGAGAGCTGCTGTAGTGAAGACGAGGAGAGAGAGAGCTGCTGTAGTGAAGACGAGGAGAGAGAGAGCTGCTGTAGTGAAGACGAGGAGAGAGAGAGCTGCTGTAGTGAAGACGAGGAGAGAGAGAGCTGCTGTAGTGAAGACAAGGAGAGAGAGAGAGCTGCTGTAGTGAAGACGTGGAGAGAGAGAGAGCTGCTGTAGTGAAGACAAGGAGAGAGAGAGAGCTGCTGTAGTGAAGACAAGGAGAGAGAGAGCTGCTGTAGTGAAGACGAGGAGAGAGAGAGAGCTGCTGTAGTGAAGACAAGGAGAGAGAGAGAGCTGCTGTAGTGAAGACGTGGAGAGAGAGAGAGCTGCTGTAGTGAAGACAAGGAGAGAGAGAGAGCTGCTGTAGTGAAGACAAGGAGAGAGAGAGCTGCTGTAGTGAAGACGAGGAGAGAGAGAGAGCTGCTGTAGTGAAGACAAGGAGAGAGAGCTGCTGTAGTGAAGACGAGGAGAGAGAGAGCTGCTGTAGTGAAGACAAGGAGGAGAGAGAGAGAGCTGCTGTAGTGAAGATGAGGAGAGAGAGAGAGCTGCTGTAGTGAAGATGAGGAGAGAGAGAGCTGCTGTAGTGAAGACAAGGAGAGAGAGAGAGAGCTGCTGTAGTGAAGACGAGGAGAGAGAGAGCTGCTGTAGTGAAGACGAGGAGAGAGAGAGAGCTGCTCTAGTGAAGACAAGGAGAGAGAGAGCTGCTGTAGTGAAGACAAGGAGAGAGAGAGAGCTGCTGTAGTGAAGACGAGGAGAGAGAGAGAGCTGTAGTGAAGACAAGGAGAGAGAGCTGCTGTAGTGAAGACAAGGAGAGAGAGAGAGCTGCTGTAGTGAAGACAAGGAGAGAGAGCTGCTGTAGTGAAGACGAGGAGAGAGAGAGAGCTGCTGTAGTGAAGACGAGGAGAGAGAGAGAGCTGCTGTAGTGAAGACGAGGAGAGAGAGAGAGCTGCTGTAGTGAAGACGAGGAGAGAGAGAGCTGCTGTAGTGAAGACAAGGAGAGAGAGAGCTGCTGTAGTGAAGACGAGGAGAGAGAGAGCTGCTGTAGTGAAGACGAGGAGAGAGAGAGAGCTGCTGTAGTGAAGACAAGGAGAGAGAGAGCTGCTGTAGTGAAGACAAGGAGAGAGAGAGAGAGCTGCTGTAGTGAAGACGAGGAGAGAGAGAGAGCTGCTGTAGTGAAGACGAGGAGAGAGAGAGAGCTGCTGTAGTGAAGACAAGGAGAGAGAGAGCTGCTGTAGTGAAGACAAGGAGAGAGAGAGCTGCTGTAGTGAAGACAAGGAGAGAGAGAGAGAGCTGCTGTAGTGAAGACAAGGAGAGAGAGAGCTGCTGTAGTGAAGACAAGGAGAGAGAGAGAGCTGCTGTAGTGAAGACAAGGAGAGAGAGAGCTGCTGTAGTGAAGACAAGGAGAGAGAGAGCTGCTGTAGTGAAGACGATGAGAGAGAGAGAGCTGCTGTAGTGAAGACAAGGAGAGAGAGAGCTGCTGTAGTGAAGACAAGGAGAGAGAGAGCTGCTGTAGTGAAGACAAGGAGAGAGAGAGAGCTGCTGTAGTGAAGACGAGGAGAGAGAGAGCTGCTGTAGTGAAGACGAGGAGAGAGAGAGCTGCTGTAGTGAAGACGAGGAGAGAGAGAGCTGCTGTAGTGAAGACGAGGAGAGAGAGAGCTGCTGTAGTGAAGACAAGGAGAGAGAGAGAGCTGCTGTAGTGAAGACGTGGAGAGAGAGAGAGCTGCTGTAGTGAAGACAAGGAGAGAGAGAGAGCTGCTGTAGTGAAGACAAGGAGAGAGAGAGCTGCTGTAGTGAAGACGAGGAGAGAGAGAGAGCTGCTGTAGTGAAGACGTGGAGAGAGAGAGAGCTGCTGTAGTGAAGACAAGGAGAGAGAGAGAGCTGCTGTAGTGAAGACAAGGAGAGAGAGAGCTGCTGTAGTGAAGACGAGGAGAGAGAGAGAGCTGCTGTAGTGAAGACAAGGAGAGAGAGCTGCTGTAGTGAAGACGAGGAGAGAGAGAGCTGCTGTAGTGAAGACAATGAGAGAGAGAGAGCTGCTGTAGTGAAGACAAGGAGAGAGAGAGCTGCTGTAGTGAAGATGAGGAGAGAGAGAGAGCTGCTGTAGTGAAGATGAGGAGAGAGAGAGCTGCTGTAGTGAAGACAAGGAGAGAGAGAGAGAGCTGCTGTAGTGAAGACGAGGAGAGAGAGAGCTGCTGTAGTGAAGACGAGGAGAGAGAGAGAGCTGCTGTAGTGAAGACAAGGAGAGAGAGAGAGCTGCTGTAGTGAAGATGAGGAGAGAGAGAGCTGCTGTAGTGAAGACAAGGAGAGAGAGAGAGAGCTGCTGTAGTGAAGACGAGGAGAGAGAGAGCTGCTGTAGTGAAGACGAGGAGAGAGAGAGAGCTGCTGTAGTGAAGACAAGGAGAGAGAGAGAGCTGCTGTAGTGAAGACAAGGAGAGAGAGAGAGCTGCTGTAGTGAAGACGAGGAGAGAGAGAGAGCTGCTGTAGTGAAGACGAGGAGAGAGAGAGCTGCTGTAGTGAAGACAAGGAGAGAGAGCTGCTGTAGTGAAGACAAGGAGAGAGAGAGCTGCTGTAGTGAAGACGAGGAGAGAGAGAGAGAGCTGCTGTAGTGAAGACAAGGAGAGAGAGAGCTGCTGTAGTGAAGACAAGGAGAGAGAGAGCTGCTGTAGTGAAGACGAGGAGAGAGAGAGAGAGCTGCTGTAGTGAAGACGAGGAGAGAGAGAGAGAGCTGCTGTAGTGAAGACAAGGAGAGAGAGAGAGCTGCTGTAGTGAAGACAAGGAGAGAGAGAGCTGCTGTAGTGAAGACAAGGAGAGAGAGAGAGCTGCTGTAGTGAAGACGAGGAGAGAGAGAGCTGCTGTAGTGAAGACGAGGAGAGAGAGAGAGAGCTGCTGTAGTGAAGACGAGGAGAGAGAGAGCTGCTCTAGTGAAGACGAGGAGAGAGAGAGCTGCTGTAGTGAAGACGAGGAGAGAGAGAGAGAGCTGCTGTAGTGAAGACGAGGAGAGAGAGAGAGCTGCTGTAGTGAAGACAAGGAGAGAGAGAGAGCTGCTCTAGTGAAGACAAGGAGAGAGAGAGAGAGCTGCTGTAGTGAAGACAAGGAGAGAGAGAGCTGCTGTAGTGAAGACGAGGAGAGAGAGAGAGCTGCTGTAGTGAAGACAAGGAGAGAGAGAGCTGCTGTAGTGAAGACGAGGAGAGAGAGAGAGAGAGCTGCTGTAGTGAAGACAAGGAGAGAGAGAGAGCTGCTGTAGTGAAGACGAGGAGAGAGAGAGAGCTGCTGTAGTGAAGACAAGGAGAGAGAGAGCTGCTGTAGTGAAGACGAGGAGAGAGAGAGAGAGAGCTGCTGTAGTGAAGACGAGGAGAGAGAGAGCTGCTGTAGTGAAGACGAGGAGAGAGAGAGAGAGCTGCTGTAGTGAAGACAAGGAGAGAGAGAGAGCTGCTGTAGTGAAGACAAGGAGAGAGAGAGAGAGCTGCTGTAGTGAAGACAAGGAGAGAGAGAGAGAGCTGCTGTAGTGAAGACAAGGAGGAGAGAGAGAGCTGCTGTAGTGAAGACAAGGAGAGAGAGAGCTGCTGTAGTGAAGACAAGGAGAGAGAGAGCTGCTGTAGTGAAGACGAGGAGAGAGAGAGCTGCTGTAGTGAAGACGAGGAGAGAGAGAGAGCTGCTGTAGTGAAGACAAGGAGAGAGAGAGAGCTGCTGTAGTGAAGACGAGGAGAGAGAGAGCTGCTGTAGTGAAGACGAGGAGAGAGAGAGAGCTGTAGTGAAGACGAGGAGAGAGAGAGCTGCTGTAGTGAAGACAAGGAGAGAGAGAGAGCTGCTGTAGTGAAGACAAGGAGAGAGAGAGAGAGCTGCTGTAGTGAAGACAAGGAGAGAGAGAGCTGCTGTAGTGAAGACGAGGAGAGAGAGAGAGAGCTGCTGTAGTGAAGACAAGGAGAGAGAGAGCTGCTGTAGTGAAGACGAGGAGAGAGAGAGCTGCTGTAGTGAAGACGATGAGAGAGAGAGAGAGCTGCTGTAGTGAAGACAAGGAGAGAGAGAGCTGCTGTAGTGAAGACGATGAGAGAGAGAGAGCTGCTGTAGTGAAGACGAGGAGAGAGAGAGCTGCTGTAGTGAAGACGATGAGAGAGAGAGAGCTGTAGTGAAGACAAGGAGAGAGAGAGAGCTGCTGTAGTGAAGACAAGGAGGAGAGAGAGAGAGCTGCTGTAGTGAAGATGAGGAGAGAGAGAGAGCTGCTGTAGTGAAGATGAGGAGAGAGAGAGCTGCTGTAGTGAAGACAAGGAGAGAGAGCTGCTGTAGTGAAGACGAGGAGAGAGAGAGCTGCTGTAGTGAAGACAAGGAGAGAGAGAGAGCTGCTGTAGTGAAGACAAGGAGAGAGAGAGAGCTGCTGTAGTGAAGACGAGGAGAGAGAGAGCTGCTGTAGTGAAGACAAGGAGAGAGAGAGAGCTGCTGTAGTGAAGACGAGGAGAGAGAGAGCTGCTGTAGTGAAGACGAGGAGAGAGAGAGCTGCTGTAGTGAAGACGAGGAGAGAGAGAGAGCTGCTGTAGTGAAGACAAGGAGAGAGAGAGCTGCTGTAGTGAAGACGAGGAGAGAGAGAGCTGCTGTAGTGAAGACAAGGAGAGAGAGAGAGCTGTAGTGAAGACAAGGAGAGAGAGAGCTGCTGTAGTGAAGACGAGGAGAGAGAGAGAGCTGCTGTAGTGAAGACAAGGAGAGAGAGAGCTGCTGTAGTGAAGACAAGGAGAGAGAGAGAGCTGCTGTAGTGAAGACGAGGAGAGAGAGAGAGCTGCTGTAGTGAAGATGAGGAGAGAGAGCGAGCTGCTGTAGTGAAGACAAGGAGAGAGAGAGAGCTGCTGTAGTGAAGACAAGGAGAGAGAGCTGCTGTAGTGAAGACAAGGAGAGAGAGAGAGCTGCTGTAGTGAAGACGAGGAGAGAGAGAGCTGCTGTAGTGAAGACGAGGAGAGAGAGAGCTGCTGTAGTGAAGACAAGGAGAGAGAGAGCTGCTGTAGTGAAGACGAGGAGAGAGAGAGAGCTGCTGTAGTGAAGACGAGGAGAGAGAGAGAGCTGCTGTAGTGAAGACGAGGAGAGAGAGCTGCTGTAGTGAAGACAAGGAGAGAGAGAGAGAGCTGCTGTAGTGAAGACGAGGAGAGAGAGAGAGCTGCTGTAGTGAAGACGAGGAGAGAGAGAGAGAGAGCTGCTGTAGTGAAGACAAGGAGAGAGAGAGCTGCTGTAGTGAAGACAAGGAGAGAGAGAGCTGCTGTAGTGAAGACGAGGAGAGAGAGAGAGCTGCTGTAGTGAAGACGAGGAGAGAGAGAGAGCTGCTGTAGTGAAGACAAGGAGAGAGAGAGCTGCTGTAGTGAAGACAAGGAGAGAGAGAGCTGCTGTAGTGAAGACGAGGAGAGAGAGAGAGCTGCTGTAGTGAAGACGAGGAGAGAGAGAGAGCTGCTGTAGTGAAGACAAGGAGAGAGAGAGCTGCTGTAGTGAAGACGAGGAGAGAGAGAGCTGCTGTAGTGAAGACAAGGAGAGAGAGCTGCTGTAGTGAAGACGAGGAGAGAGAGAGAGAGCTGCTGTAGTGAAGACGTGGAGAGAGAGAGAGCTGCTGTAGTGAAGACGAGGAGAGAGAGAGAGCTGCTGTAGTGAAGATGAGGAGAGAGAGAGCTGCTGTAGTGAAGACGAGGAGAGAGAGAGAGCTGCTGTAGTGAAGATGAGGAGAGAGAGAGAGCTGCTGTAGTGAAGACGAGGAGAGAGAGAGCTGCTGTAGTGAAGACGAGGAGAGAGAGAGAGAGCTGCTGTATTGAAGACAAGGAGAGAGAGAGCTGCTGTAGTGAAGACGAGGAGAGAGAGAGAGCTGCTGTAGTGAAGACGAGGAGAGAGAGAGCTGCTGTAGTGAAGACGAGGAGAGAGAGAGAGCTGCTGTAGTGAAGACAAGGAGAGAGAGAGAGCTGCTGTAGTGAAGACGAGGAGAGAGAGAGCTGCTGTAGTGAAGACGAGGAGAGAGAGAGCTGCTGTAGTGAAGACAAGGAGAGAGAGAGAGCTGCTGTAGTGAAGACGAGGAGAGAGAGAGCTGCTGTAGTGAAGACGAGGAGAGAGAGAGAGCTGCTGTAGTGAAGACAAGGAGAGAGAGAGCTGCTGTAGTGAAGACAAGGAGAGAGAGAGCTGCTGTAGTGAAGACAAGGAGAGAGAGAGAGAGCTGCTGTAGTGAAGACAAGGAGAGAGAGCTGCTGTAGTGAAGACGAGGAGAGAGAGAGCTGCTGTAGTGAAGACAAGGAGAGAGAGAGAGCTGCTGTAGTGAAGACGAGGAGGAGAGAGAGAGCTGCTGTAGTGAAGACGAGGAGGAGAGAGCTGCTGTAGTGAAGACAAGGAGAGAGAGCTGCTGTAGTGAAGACGAGGAGAGAGAGAGCTGCTGTAGTGAAGACAAGGAGAGAGAGCTGCTGTAGTGAAGACGAGGAGGAGAGAGAGCTGCTGTAGTGAAGACGAGGAGAGAGAGAGAGCTGCTGTAGTGAAGACAAGGAGAGAGAGAGAGCTGCTGTAGTGAAGACAAGGAGAGAGAGAGCTGCTGTAGTGAAGACGAGGAGAGAGAGAGAGCTGCTGTAGTGAAGACAAGGAGAGAGAGAGCTGCTGTAGTGAAGACGAGGAGAGAGAGAGAGAGCTGCTGTAGTGAAGACGAGGAGAGAGAGAGCTGCTGTAGTGAAGACATTAGAAACTTAATGTCCCTCGCAGTTATACAATTCATTCCTAATGTGATGCAATCTTTTCATGCACTGATGTGCCAACTCTGTCAGTTACCTAAAGGTGCTCCCATAGTCGAGCGGACCGTACACGGAGCGGACTCAAAGCAGACACAAAGCGGACTCAAAGCGGACCCAAAGCGGACTCAAAGCAGACACAAAGCGGACCCAAAGTGGACTCAAAGCGCACCCAAAGCGGACCCAAAGCGGACTCAAAGCAGACACAAAGCGGACCCAAAGCGGACTCAAAGCAGACACAAAGCGGACCCAAAGTGGACTCAAAGCGGACTCAAAGCAGACTCAAATCAGACCCAAAGTGGACTCAAAGCGGACAAAAGTGGACTCAAAGCAGACACAAAGCGGACTTAAAGCGGACTCAAAGCGGACCCAAAGTGGACTCAAAGCGGACCCAAAGTGGACTCAAAGCGGAAATATCTACAGCAAGAATTGTGGGTCTCAATTAATCCAAAATGACATTGTGGTTAGAAGTGGTGGAGAAAATAAAAGCTAGCATATAATGGTAATGTCTGGTTAGGAGCGAGGGAAAATGGATGGATTATCCAATGGGGGGTCCGGGAGGGGGGGGTACGAGCTGGAGCATATGTGTGTAGGTTTTTAGATAACAGGTATTAAGGGTATATCCTATATATGACAATTAACTAAAATGTGATTTCATTGGATGTGCACTGTCAACTAATGCTTGTGTATCTTATCGATGTTGTCATGTTTGTTTATGTGTTTGTTTAAAAAATAATAAAAAAATAAAATACAAAAAAGCGGACCCAAAGTGGACTCAAAGCAGACACAAAGCGGACCCAAAGCGGACCCAAAGTGGACTCAAAGCAGACACAAAGCGGACTCAAAGTGGACCCAAAGCGGACCCAAAGTGGACTCAAAGCAGACACAAAGCAGACTCAAAGCGGACCCAAAGCGGACTCAAAGCAGACTCAAAGCGGACCCAAAGTGGACTCAAAGCGGACTCAAAGCGGACCCAAAGTGGACTCAAAGCAGACACAAAGCGGACTCAAAGCAGACTCAAAGCGGACCCAAAGTGGACTCAAAGCGGACCCAAAGTGGACTCAAAGCGGACTCAAAGCAGACCCAAAGTGGACTCAAAGCGGACTCAAAGCGGACTCAAAGCAGACCCAAAGTGGACTCAAAGCGGACTCAAAGCGGACCCAAAGCGGACCCAAAACGGACCCAAAGCGGACTCAAAGCGGACCCAAAGCGGACTCAAAGCGGACTCAAAATGGACCCAAAGCGGACTCAAAGCGGACTCAAAATGGACCCAAAGCGGACCAAAAGCGGACTCAAAGCGGACCCAAAGCGGACCCAAAGTGGACTCAAAGCGGACTCAAAGCGGACCCAAAGTGGACTCAAAGCAGACACAAAGCGGACTCAAAGCGGACTTAAAGCGGACCCAAAGTGGACTCAAAGCAGACACAAAGCGGACTCAAAGCAGACACAAAGCGGACCCAAAGTGGACTCAAAGCAGACACAAAGCGGACCCAAAGTGGACTCAAAGTGGACCCAAAGTGGACTCAAAGCAGACACAAAGCGGACTCAAAGCAGACACAAAGCGGACCCAAAGTGGACTCAAAGTGGACTCAAAGCGGACCCAAAGTGGACTCAAAGAGGACCCAAAGTGGACTCAAAGTGGACTCAAAGCGGACCCAAAGCGGACTCAAAGCAGACCCAAAGTGGACTCAAAGCGGACTCAAAGCGGACTCAAAGCAGACCCAAAGTGGACTCAAAGCGGACTCAAAGCGGACCCAAAACGGACCCAAAGCGGACCCAAAACGGACCCAAAACGGACTCAAAGCGGACCCAAAGCGGACTCAAAGCGGACTCAAAATGGACCCAAAGCGGACTCAAAGCGGACTCAAAATGGACCCAAAGCGGACCAAAAGCGGACTCAAAGCGGACCCAAAGCGGACTCAAAGCGGACTCAAAGCGGACCCAAAGCGGACTCAAAGCGGACCCAAAGCGGACTCAAAGCGGACCCAAAGCGGACCCAAAGCGGACTCAAAGCGGACCCAAAGCGGACCCAAAGCTGACCCAAAGAGGACCCAAAGCGGACTCAAAGCGGACTCAAAGTGGACCCAAAGCGGACCCAAAGAGGACCCAAACCGGACCCAACGCGGACTCAAAGCGGACCCAAAGCGGACCCAAAGTGGACCCAAAGCGGACTCAAAGCGGTCTCAAAGTGGACCCAAAGCAGACCCAAAGTGGACTCAAAGCAGACCCAAAGCGGACCCAAAGCGGACTCAAAGCGGACCCAAAGCGGACCCAAAGCGTACCCAAAGCGGACCCAAAGCGGATTCAAAGCGGACTCAAAGTGGACAAAAGTGGACTCAAAGCAGACACAAAGCGGACTTAAAGCGGACTCAAATCGGACCCAAAGTGGACTTAAAGCGGACTCAAAGCGGACCCAAAGTGGACTCAAAGCGGAAATATCTACAGCAAGAATTGTGGGTCTCAATTAATCCAAAATGACATTGTGGTTAGAAGTGGTGGAGAAAATAAAAGCTAGCATATAATGGTAATGTCTGGTTAGGAGCGAGGGAAAATGGATGGATTATCCAATGAGGGGTCCGGGAGGGGGGGGTACGAGCTGGAGCATATGTGTGTAGGTTTTTAGATAACAGGTATTAAGGGTATATCCTATATATGACAATTAACTAAAATGTGATTTCATTGGATGTGCACTGTCAACTAATGCTTGTGTATCTTATCGATGTTGTCATGTTTGTTTATGTGTTTGTTTAAAAAATAATAAAAAAATAAAATACAAAAAAGCGGACCCAAAGTGGACTCAAAGCAGACACAAAGCGGACCCAAAGCGGACCCAAAGTGGACTCAAAGCAGACACAAAGCGGACTCAAAGTGGACCCAAAGCGGACCCAAAGTGGACTCAAAGTGGACTCAAAGCAGACACAAAGCGGACTCAAAGCGGACTCAAAGCGGACCCAAAGTGGACTCAAAGCAGACACAAAGCGGACCCAAAGCGGACCCAAAGTGGACTCAAAGCAGACACAAAGCGGACTCAAAGTGGACCCAAAGCGGACCCAAAGTGGACTCAAAGCAGACACAAAGCAGACTCAAAGCGGATCCAAAGCGGACTCAAAGCAGACTCAAAGCGGACCCAAAGCGGACTCAAAGCGGACTCAAAGCGGACCCAAAGTGGACTCAAAGCAGACACAAAGCGGACTCAAAGCGGACTTAAAGCGGACCCAAAGTGGACTCAAAGCAGACACAAAGCGGACTCAAAGCAGACACAAAGCGGACCCAAAGTGGACTCAAAGCAGACACAAAGCGGACTCAAAGCGGACCCAAAATGGACCCAAAGCGGACTCAAAGCGGACTCAAAATGGACCCAAAGCGGACCAAAAGCGGACTCAAAGCGGACCCAAAGCGGACTCAAAGCGGACTCAAAGCGGACCCAAAGCGGACTCAAAGCGGACCCAAAGCGGACTCAAAGCGGACCCAAAGCGGACCCAAAGCGTACCCAAAGCGGACCCAAAGCGGACTCAAAGCGGACTCAAAGTGGACCCAAAACGGACCCAAAGCGGACTCAAAGCGGACCCAAAGCGGACCCAAAGCGGACCCAAAGCGGACCCAAAACGGACCCAAAGCAGACTCAAAGCGGACTCAAAGCGGACCCAAAGCGGACCCAAAGCGGACCCAAAGCGGACTCAAAGCGGACTCAAAGCGGACTCAAATGGACTCAAAGCGGACTCAAAGCGGACTCAAAGCAGACACAAAGCGGACTCAAAGCAGACTTAAAGCGGACCCAAAGTGGACTCAAAGCAGACACAAAGCGGACTCAAAGCAGACACAAAGCGGACCCAAAGTGGACTCAAAGCGGACTCAAAATGGACCCAAAGCGGACCAAAAGCGGACTCAAAGCGGACCCAAAGCGGACTCAAAGCGGACTCAAAGCGGACCCAAAGCGGACTCAAAGCGGACCCAAAGCGGACTCAAAGCGGACCCAAAGCGGACCCAAAGCGTACCCAAAGCGGACCCAAAGCGGACTCAAAGCGGACTCAAAGTGGACCCAAAACGGACCCAAAGCGGACTCAAAGCGGACCCAAAGCGGACCCAAAGCGGACCCAAAGCGGACCCAAAACGGACCCAAAGCAGACTCAAAGCGGACTCAAAGCGGACCCAAAGCGGACCCAAAGCGGACCCAAAGCGGACTCAAAGCGGACTCAAAGCGGACTCAAATGGACTCAAAGCGGACTCAAAGCGGACTCAAAGCAGACACAAAGCGGACTCAAAGCAGACTTAAAGCGGACCCAAAGTGGACTCAAAGCAGACACAAAGCGGACTCAAAGCAGACACAAAGCGGACCCAAAGTGGACTCAAAGCAGACACAAAGCGGACCCAAAGTGGACTCAAAGTGGACTCAAAGTAGACTCAAAGCGGACCCAAAGCGGACTCAAAGCGGACCCAAAGTGGACTCAAAGCAGACACAAAGCGGACTCAAAGCGGACTCAAATCGGACCCAAAGTGGACTCAAAGCGGACCCAAAGTGGACTCAAAGCGGACTCAAAGCAGACCCAAAGCAGACCCAAAGTGGACTCAAAGCGGACTCAAAGCGGACCCAAAGCGGACCCAAAACGGACCCAAAGCGGACTCAAAGCGGACCCAAAGCGGACTCAAAGCGGACTCAAAATGGACCCAAAGCGGACACAAAGCGGACTCAAAGCGGACCCAAAATGGACCCAAAGCGGACTCAAAGCGGACTCAAAATGGACCCAAAGCGGACCAAAAGCGGACTCAAAGCGGACCCAAAGCGGACTCAAAGCGGACTCAAAGCGGACCAAAAGCGGACTCAAAGCGGACCCAAAGCGGACTCAAAGCGGACCCAAAGCGGACCCAAAGCGGACTCAAAGCGGACTCAAAGTGGACCCAAAACGGACCCAAAGCGGACTCAAAGCGGACCCAAAGCGGACCCAAAGCGGACCCAAAGCGGACCCAAAGCGGACCCAAAACGGACCCAAAGTGGACCCAAAGTGGACTCAAAGCAGACACAAAGCGGACTCAAAGCAGACACAAAGCGGACCCAAAGTGGACTCAAAGTGGACTCAAAGCGGACTCAAAGCAGACCCAAAGTGGACTCAAAGCGGACTCAAAGCGGACCCAAAGTGGACTCAAAGCAGACACAAAGCGGACTCAAAGCGGACTTAAAGCGGACCCAAAGTGGACTCAAAACAGACACAAAGCGGACTCAAAGCAGACACAAAGCGGACCCAAAGTGGACTCAAAGCAGACACAAAGCGGACTCAAAGCGGACCCAAAATGGACCCAAAGCGGACTCAAAGCGGACTCAAAATGGACCCAAAGCGGACCAAAAGCGGACTCAAAGCGGACCCAAAGCGGACTCAAAGCGGACTCAAAGCGGACCCAAAGCGGACTCAAAGCGGACCCAAAGCGGACTCAAAGCGGACCCAAAGCGGACCCAAAGCGTACCCAAAGCGGACCCAAAGCGGACTCAAAGCGGACTCAAAGTGGACCCAAAACGGACCCAAAGCGGACTCAAAGCGGACCCAAAGCGGACCCAAAGCGGACCCAAAGCGGACCCAAAACGGACCCAAAGCAGACTCAAAGCGGACTCAAAGCGGACCCAAAGCGGACCCAAAGCGGACCCAAAGCGGACTCAAAGCGGACTCAAAGCGGACTCAAATGGACTCAAAGCGGACTCAAAGCGGACTCAAAGCAGACACAAAGCGGACTCAAAGCAGACTTAAAGCGGACCCAAAGTGGACTCAAAGCAGACACAAAGCGGACTCAAAGCAGACACAAAGCGGACCCAAAGTGGACTCAAAGCAGACACAAAGCGGACCCAAAGTGGACTCAAAGCGGACTCAAAGCAGACCCAAAGCAGACCCAAAGTGGACTCAAAGCGGACTCAAAGCGGACCCAAAGCGGACCCAAAACGGACCCAAAGCGGACTCAAAGCGGACCCAAAGCGGACTCAAAGCGGACTCAAAATGGACCCAAAGCGGACACAAAGCGGACTCAAAGCGGACCCAAAATGGACCCAAAGCGGACTCAAAGCGGACTCAAAATGGACCCAAAGCGGACCAAAAGCGGACTCAAAGCGGACCCAAAGCGGACTCAAAGCGGACTCAAAGCGGACCAAAAGCGGACTCAAAGCGGACCCAAAGCGGACTCAAAGCGGACCCAAAGCGGACCCAAAGCGGACTCAAAGCGGACTCAAAGTGGACCCAAAACGGACCCAAAGCGGACTCAAAGCGGACCCAAAGCGGACCCAAAGCGGACCCAAAGCGGACCCAAAGCGGACCCAAAACGGACCCAAAGCGGACTCAAAGCGGACCCAAAGCGGACTCAAAGCGGACTCAAAGCGGACCCAAAGTGGACTCAAAGCAGACACAAAGCGGACTCAAAGCGGACTTAAAGCGGACCCAAAGTGGACTCAAAGCAGACACAAAGCGGACTCAAAGCAGACACAAAGCGGACCCAAAGTGGACTCAAAGCAGACACAAAGCGGACCCAAAGTGGACTCAAAGTGGACCCAAAGTGGACTCAAAGCAGACACAAAGCGGACTCAAAGCAGACACAAAGCGGACCCAAAGTGGACTCAAAGTGGACTCAAAGCGGACCCAAAGTGGACTCAAAGAGGACCCAAAGTGGACTCAAAGTGGACTCAAAGCGGACCCAAAGCGAACTCAAAGCAGACCCAAAGTGGACTCAAAGCGGACTCAAAGCGGACTCAAAGCAGACCCAAAGTGGACTCAAAGCGGACTCAAAGCGGACCCAAAGTGGACTCAAAGCAGACACAAAGCGGACTCAAAGCGGACTTAAAGCGGACCCAAAGTGGACTCAAAACAGACACAAAGCGGACTCAAAGCAGACACAAAGCGGACCCAAAGTGGACTCAAAGCAGACACAAAGCGGACTCAAAGTGGACCCAAAGCGGACCCAAAGTGGACTCAAAGCAGACACAAAGCAGACTCAAAGCGGACCCAAAGCGGACTCAAAGCAGACTCAAAGCGGACCCAAAGTGGACTCAAAGCGGACTCAAAGCGGACCCAAAGTGGACTCAAAGCAGACACAAAGCGGACTCAAAGCAGACTCAAAGCGGACCCAAAGCGGACTCAAAGCGGACTCAAAGCGGACCCAAAGTGGACTCAAAGCGGACTCAAAGCGGACCCAAAGTGGACTCAAAGCAGACACAAAGCGGACTCAAAGCAGACTTAAAGCGGACCCAAAGTGGACTCAAAGCAGACACAAAGCGGACTCAAAGCAGACACAAAGCGGACCCAAAGTGGACTCAAAGCAGACACAAAGCGGACCCAAAGTGGACTCAAAGTGGACTCAAAGTAGACTCAAAGCGGACCCAAAGCGGACTCAAACCGGACCCAAAGTGGACTCAAAGCAGACACAAAGCGGACTCAAAGCGGACTCAAATCGGACCCAAAGTGGACTCAAAGCGGACCCAAAGTGGACTCAAAGCGGACTCAAAGCAGACCCAAAGTGGACTCAAAGCGGACTCAAAGCGGACTCAAAGCAGACCCAAAGTGGACTCAAAGCGGACTCAAAGCGGACCCAAAGCGGACCCAAAACGGACCCAAAGCGGACTCAAAGCGGACCCAAAGCGGACTCAAAGCGGACTCAAAATGGACCCAAAGCGGACTCAAAGCGGACTCAAAATGGACCCAAAGCGGACCAAAAGCGGACTCAAAGCGGACCCAAAGCGGACCCAAAGTGGACTCAAAGCGGACTCAAAGCGGACCCAAAGTGGACTCAAAGCAGACACAAAGCGGACTCAAAGCGGACTTAAAGCGGACCCAAAGTGGACTCAAAGCAGACACAAAGCGGACTCAAAGCAGACACAAAGCGGACCCAAAGTGGACTCAAAGCAGACACAAAGCGGACCCAAAGTGGACTCAAAGTGGACCCAAAGTGGACTCAAAGCAGACACAAAGCGAACTCAAAGCAGACACAAAGCGGACCCAAAGTGGACTCAAAGTGGACTCAAAGCGGACCCAAAGTGGACTCAAAGAGGACCCAAAGTGGACTCAAAGTGGACTCAAAGCGGACCCAAAGCGGACTCAAAGCAGACCCAAAGTGGACTCAAAGCGGACTCAAAGCGGACTCAAAGCAGACCCAAAGTGGACTCAAAGCAGACTCAAAGCGGACCCAAAACGGACCCAAAGCGGACCCAAAACGGACCCAAAACGGACTCAAAGCGGACCCAAAGCGGACTCAAAGCGGACTCAAAATGGACCCAAAGCGGACTCAAAGCGGACTCAAAATGGACCCAAAGCGGACCAAAAGCGGACTCAAAGCGGACCCAAAGTGGACTCAAAGCGGACCCAAAGTGGAGTCAAAGCGGACTCAAAGCAGACCCAAAGCAGACCCAAAGTGGACTCAAAGCGGACTCAAAGCGGACCCAAAGCGGACCCAAAGCGGACCCAAAACGGACCCAAAGCGGACTCAAAGCGGACCCAAAGCGGACTCAAAGCGGACTCAAAATGGACCCAAAGCGGACACAAAGCGGACTCAAAGCGGACCCAAAATGGACCCAAAGCGGACTCAAAGCGGACTCAAAATGGACCCAAAGCGGACCAAAAGCGGACTCAAAGCGGACCCAAAGCGGACTCAAAGCGGACTCAAAGCGGACCAAAAGCGGACTCAAAGCGGACCCAAAGCGGACTCAAAGCGGACCCAAAGCGGACCCAAAGCGGACTCAAAGCGGACTCAAAGTGGACCCAAAACGGACCCAAAGCGGACTCAAAGCGGACCCAAAGCGGACCCAAAGCGGACCCAAAGCGGACCCAAAGCGGACCCAAAACGGACCCAAAGCGGACTCAAAGCGGACCCAAAGCGGACTCAAAGCGGACTCAAAGCGGACTCAAATGGACTCAAAGCGGACTCAAAGCGGACTCAAAGCAGACACAAAGCGGACTCAAAGCGGACCCAAAGTGGACTCAAAGCAGACACAAAGCGGACTCAAAGCGGACTTAAAGCGGACCCAAAGTGGACTCAAAGCAGACACAAAGCGGACTCAAAGCAGACACAAAGCGGACCCAAAGTGGACTCAAAGCAGACACAAAGCGGACCCAAAGTGGACTCAAAGTGGACCCAAAGTGGACTCAAAGCAGACACAAAGCGGACTCAAAGCAGACACAAAGCGGACCCAAAGTGGACTCAAAGTGGACTCAAAGCGGACCCAAAGTGGACTCAAAGAGGACCCAAAGTGGACTCAAAGTGGACTCAAAGCGGACCCAAAGCGAACTCAAAGCAGACCCAAAGTGGACTCAAAGCGGACTCAAAGCGGACTCAAAGCAGACCCAAAGTGGACTCAAAGCGGACTCAAAGCGGACCCAAAACGGACCGAAAGCGGACCCAAAACGGACCCAAAACGGACTCAAAGCGGACCCAAAGCGGACTCAAAGCGGACTCAAAATGGACCCAAAGCGGACTCAAAGCGGACTCAAAATGGACCCAAAGCGGACCAAAAGCGGACTCAAAGCGGACTCAAAGCGGACTCAAAGTGGACCCAAAGCGGACTCAAAGCGGACCCAAAGCGGACTCAAAGCGGACCCAAAGCGGACCCAAAGCGGACTCAAAGCGGACCCAAAGCGGACCCAAAGTGGACCCAAAGCGGACTCAAAGCGGTCTCAAAGTGGACCCAAAGCAGACCCAAAGTGGACTCAAAGCAGACCCAAAGCGGACCCAAAGCGGACTCAAAGCGGACCCAAAGCGGACCCAAAGCGTACCCAAAGCGGACCCAAAGCGGACTCAAAGTGGACCCAAAGCGGACCCAAAGTGGACTCAAAGTGGACTCAAAGCAGACACAAAGCGGACTCAAAGCGGACTCAAAGCGGACCCAAAGTGGACTCAAAGCAGACACAAAGCGGACCCAAAGCGGACCCAAAGTGGACTCAAAGCAGACACAAAGCGGACTCAAAGTGGACCCAAAGCGGACCCAAAGTGGACTCAAAGCGGACTCAAAGCGGACCCAAAGTGGACTCAAAGCAGACACAAAGCGGACTCAAAGCGGACTTAAAGCGGACCCAAAGTGGACTCAAAACAGACACAAAGCGGACTCAAAGCAGACACAAAGCGGACCCAAAGTGGACTCAAAGCAGACACAAAGCGGACTCAAAGTGGACCCAAAGCGGACCCAAAGTGGACTCAAAGCAGACACAAAGCAGACTCAAAGCGGACCCAAAGCGGACTCAAAGCAGACTCAAAGCGGACCCAAAGTGGACTCAAAGCGGACTCAAAGCGGACCCAAAGTGGACTCAAAGCAGACACAAAGCGGACTCAAAGCAGACTCAAAGCGGACCCAAAGCGGACTCAAAGCGGACTCAAAGCGGACCCAAAGTGGACTCAAAGTGGACTCAAAGCAGACACAAAGCGGACTCAAAGCAGACTTAAAGCGGACCCAAAGTGGACTCAAAGCAGACACAAAGCGGACTCAAAGCAGACACAAAGCGGACCCAAAGTGGACTCAAAGCAGACACAAAGCGGACCCAAAGTGGACTCAAAGTGGACTCAAAGTAGACTCAAAGCGGACCCAAAGCGGACTCAAACCGGACCCAAAGTGGACTCAAAGCAGACACAAAGCGGACTCAAAGCGGACTCAAATCGGACCCAAAGTGGACTCAAAGCGGACCCAAAGTGGACTCAAAGCGGACTCAAAGCAGACCCAAAGTGGACTCAAAGCGGACTCAAAGCGGACTCAAAGCAGACCCAAAGTGGACTCAAAGCGGACTCAAAGCGGACCCAAAGCGGACCCAAAACGGACCCAAAGCGGACTCAAAGCGGACCCAAAGCGGACTCAAAGCGGACTCAAAATGGACCCAAAGCGGACTCAAAGCGGACTCAAAATGGACCCAAAGCGGACCAAAAGCGGACTCAAAGCGGACCCAAAGCGGACCCAAAGTGGACTCAAAGCGGACTCAAAGCGGACCCAAAGTGGACTCAAAGCAGACACAAAGCGGACTCAAAGCGGACTTAAAGCGGACCCAAAGTGGACTCAAAGCAGACACAAAGCGGACTCTAAGCAGACACAAAGCGGACCCAAAGTGGACTCAAAGCAGACACAAAGCGGACCCAAAGTGGACTCAAAGTGGACCCAAAGTGGACTCAAAGCAGACACAAAGCGGACTCAAAGCAGACACAAAGCGGACCCAAAGTGGACTCAAAGTGGACTCAAAGCGGACCCAAAGTGGACTCAAAGAGGACCCAAAGTGGACTCAAAGTGGACTCAAAGCGGACCCAAAGCGGACTCAAAGCAGACCCAAAGTGGACTCAAAGCGGACTCAAAGCGGACTCAAAGCAGACCCAAAGTGGACTCAAAGCGGACTCAAAGCGGACCCAAAACGGACCCAAAGCGGACCCAAAACGGACCCAAAACGGACTCAAAGCGGACCCAAAGCGGACTCAAAGCGGACTCAAAATGGACCCAAAGCGGACTCAAAGCGGACTCAAAATGGACCCAAAGCGGACCAAAAGCGGACTCAAAGCGGACCCAAAGCGGACTCAAAGCGGACTCAAAGCGGACCCAAAGCGGACTCAAAGCGGACCCAAAGCGGACTCAAAGCGGACCCAAAGCGGACCCAAAGCGGACTCAAAGCGGACCCAAAGCGGACCCAAAGCTGACCCAAAGAGGACCCAAAGCGGACTCAAAGCGGACTCAAAGTGGACCCAAAGCGGACCCAAAGAGGACCCAAACCGGACCCAACGCGGACTCAAAGCGGACCCAAAGCGGACCCAAAGTGGACCCAAAGCGGACTCAAAGCGGTCTCAAAGTGGACCCAAAGCAGACCCAAAGTGGACTCAAAGCAGACCCAAAGCGGACCCAAAGCGGACTCAAAGCGGACCCAAAGCGGACCCAAAGCGTACCCAAAGCGGACCCAAAGCGGACTCAAAGCGGACTCAAAGCGGACAAAAGTGGACTCAAAGCAGACACAAAGCGGACTTAAAGCGGACTCAAATCGGACCCAAAGTGGACTTAAAGCGGACTCAAAGCGGACCCAAAGTGGACTCAAAGCGGACCCAAAGCGGACCCAAAGTGGACCCAAAGCGGACTCAAAGCGGTCTCAAAGTGGACCCAAAGCAGACCCAAAGTGGACTCAAAGCAGACCCAAAGCGGACCCAAAGCGGACTCAAAGCGGACCCAAAGCGGACCCAAAGCGTACCCAAAGCGGACCCAAAGCGGACTCAAAGCGGACTCAAAGCGGACAAAAGTGGACTCAAAGCAGACACAAAGCGGACTTAAAGCGGACTCAAATCGGACCCAAAGTGGACTTAAAGCGGACTCAAAGCGGACCCAAAGTGGACTCAAAGCGGAAATATCTACAGCAAGAATTGTGGGTCTCAATTAATCCAAAATGACATTGTGGTTAGAAGTGGTGGAGAAAATAAAAGCTAGCATATAATGGTAATGTCTGGTTAGGAGCGAGGGAAAATGGATGGATTATCCAATGAGGGGTCCGGGAGAAGGGGGTACGAGCTGGAGCATATGTGTGTAGGTTTTTAGATAACAGGTATTAAGGGTATATCCTATATATGACAATAAACTAAAATGTGATTTCATTGGATGTGCACTGTCAACTAATGCTTGTGTATCTTATCGATGTTGTCATGTTTGTTTATGTGTTTGTTTAAAAAATAATAAAAAAATTAAATACAAAAAAGCGGACCCAAAGTGGACTCAAAGCAGACACAAAGCGGACCCAAAGCGGACCCAAAGTGGACTCAAAGCAGACACAAAGCGGACTCAAAGTGGACCCAAAGCGGACCCAAAGTGGACTCAAAGTGGACTCAAAGCAGACACAAAGCGGACTCAAAGCGGACTCAAAGCGGACCCAAAGTGGACTCAAAGCAGACACAAAGCGGACCCAAAGCGGACCCAAAGTGGACTCAAAGCAGACACAAAGCAGACTCAAAGCGGACCCAAAGCGGACTCAAAGCGGACTCAAAGCGGACCCAAAGTGGACTCAAAGCAGACACAAAGCGGACTCAAAGCGGACTTAAAGCGGACCCAAAGTGGACTCAAAGCAGACACAAAGCGGACTCAAAGCAGACACAAAGCGGACCCAAAGTGGACTCAAAGCAGACACAAAGCGGACTCAAAGCGGACCCAAAGCGGACCCAAAGCGGACCCAAAGCGGACCCAAAGCGGACCCAAAACGGACCCAAAGCGGACTCAAAGCGGACCCAAAGCGGACTCAAAGCGGACTCAAAGCGGACTCAAATGGACTCAAAGCGGACTCAAAGCGGACTCAAAGCAGACACAAAGCGGACTCAAAGCAGACACAAAGCGGACCCAAAGTGGACTCAAAGCAGACACAAAGCGGACCCAAAGTGGACTCAAAGTGGACTCAAAGTAGACTCAAAGCGGACCCAAAGCGGACTCAAAGCGGACCCAAAGTGGACTCAAAGCAGACACAAAGCGGACTCAAAGCGGACTCAAATCGGACCCAAAGTGGACTCAAAGCGGACCCAAATTGGACTCAAAGCGGACTCAAAGCAGACCCAAAGTGGACTCAAAGCGGACTCAAAGCGGACTCAAAGCAGACCCAAAGTGGACTCAAAGCGGACTCAAATCGGACCCAAAGTGGACTCAAAGCGGACCCAAAGTGGACTCAAAGCGGACTCAAAGCAGACCCAAAGTGGACTCAAAGCGGACTCAAAGCGGACTCAAAGCAGACCCAAAGTGGACTCAAAGCGGACTCAAAGCGGACCCAAAGCGGACCCAAAACGGACCCAAAGCGGACTCAAAGCGGACCCAAAGCGGACTCAAAGCGGACTCAAAATGGACCCAAAGCGGACTCAAAGCGGACTCAAAATGGACCCAAAGCGGACCAAAAGCGGACTCAAAGCGGACCCAAAGCGGACCCAAAGTGGACCCAAAGCAGACCCAAAGTGGACTCAAAGCGGACTCAAAGCGGACCCAAAGCGGACCCAAAACGGACCCAAAGCGGACTCAAAGCGGACCCAAAGCGGACTCAAAGCGGACTCAAAATGGACCCAAAGCGGACTCAAAGCGGACTCAAAATGGACCCAAAGCGGACCAAAAGCGGACTCAAAGCGGACCCAAAGCGGACCCAAAGTGGACTCAAAGCGGACTCAAAGCGGACCCAAAGTGGACTCAAAGCAGACACAAAGCGGACTCAAAGCGGACTTAAAGCGGACCCAAAGTGGACTCAAAGCAGACACAAAGCGGACTCAAAGCAGACACAAAGCGGACCCAAAGTGGACTCAAAGCAGACACAAAGCGGACCCAAAGTGGACTCAAAGTGGACCCAAAGTGGACTCAAAGCAGACACAAAGCGGACTCAAAGCAGACACAAAGCGGACCCAAAGTGGACTCAAAGTGGACTCAAAGCGGACCCAAAGTGGACTCAAAGAGGACCCAAAGTGGACTCAAAGTGGACTCAAAGCGGACCCAAAGCGGACTCAAAGCAGACCCAAAGTGGACTCAAAGCGGACTCAAAGCGGACTCAAAGCAGACCCAAAGTGGACTCAAAGCGGACTCAAAGCGGACCCAAAGCGGACTCAAAGCGGACCCAAAGCGGACCCAAAGCGGACTCAAAGCGGACTCAAAATGGACCCAAAGCGGACCAAAAGCGGACTCAAAGCGGACCCAAAGCGGACCCAAAGTGGACTCAAAGCGGACTCAAAGCGGACCCAAAGTGGACTCAAAGCAGACACAAAGCGGACTCAAAGCGGACTTAAAGCGGACCCAAAGTGGACTCAAAGCAGACACAAAGCGGACTCAAAGCAGACACAAAGCGGACCCAAAGTGGACTCAAAGCAGACACAAAGCGGACCCAAAGTGGACTCAAAGTGGACCCAAAGTGGACTCAAAGCAGACACAAAGCGGACTCAAAGCAGACACAAAGCGGACCCAAAGTGGACTCAAAGCGGAAATATCTACAGCAAGAATTGTGGGTCTCAATTAATCCAAAATGACATTGTGGTTAGAAGTGGTGGAGAAAATAAAAGCTAGCATATAATGGTAATGTCTGGTTAGGAGCGAGGGAAAATGGATGGATTATCCAATGAGGGGTCCGGGAGAAGGGGGTACGAGCTGGAGCATATGTGTGTAGGTTTTTAGATAACAGGTATTAAGGGTATATCCTATATATGACAATAAACTAAAATGTGATTTCATTGGATGTGCACTGTCAACTAATGCTTGTGTATCTTATCGATGTTGTCATGTTTGTTTATGTGTTTGTTTAAAAAATAATAAAAAAATTAAATACAAAAAAGCGGACCCAAAGTGGACTCAAAGCAGACACAAAGCGGACCCAAAGCGGACCCAAAGTGGACTCAAAGCAGACACAAAGCGGACTCAAAGTGGACCCAAAGCGGACCCAAAGTGGACTCAAAGTGGACTCAAAGCAGACACAAAGCGGACTCAAAGCGGACTCAAAGCGGACCCAAAGTGGACTCAAAGCAGACACAAAGCGGACCCAAAGCGGACCCAAAGTGGACTCAAAGCAGACACAAAGCAGACTCAAAGCGGACCCAAAGCGGACTCAAAGCGGACTCAAAGCGGACCCAAAGTGGACTCAAAGCAGACACAAAGCGGACTCAAATGGACTCAAAGCGGACTCAAAGCGGACTCAAAGCAGACACAAAGCGGACTCAAAGCAGACACAAAGCGGACCCAAAGTGGACTCAAAGCAGACACAAAGCGGACCCAAAGTGGACTCAAAGTGGACTCAAAGTAGACTCAAAGCGGACCCAAAGCGGACTCAAAGCGGACCCAAAGTGGACTCAAAGCAGACACAAAGCGGACTCAAAGCGGACTCAAATCGGACCCAAAGTGGACTCAAAGCGGACCCAAATTGGACTCAAAGCGGACTCAAAGCAGACCCAAAGTGGACTCAAAGCGGACTCAAAGCGGACTCAAAGCAGACCCAAAGTGGACTCAAAGCGGACTCAAATCGGACCCAAAGTGGACTCAAAGCGGACCCAAAGTGGACTCAAAGCGGACTCAAAGCAGACCCAAAGTGGACTCAAAGCGGACTCAAAGCGGACTCAAAGCAGACCCAAAGTGGACTCAAAGCGGACTCAAAGCGGACCCAAAGCGGACCCAAAACGGACCCAAAGCGGACTCAAAGCGGACCCAAAGCGGACTCAAAGCGGACTCAAAATGGACCCAAAGCGGACTCAAAGCGGACTCAAAATGGACCCAAAGCGGACCAAAAGCGGACTCAAAGCGGACCCAAAGCGGACCCAAAGTGGACCCAAAGCAGACCCAAAGTGGACTCAAAGCGGACTCAAAGCGGACCCAAAGCGGACCCAAAACGGACCCAAAGCGGACTCAAAGCGGACCCAAAGCGGACTCAAAGCGGACTCAAAATGGACCCAAAGCGGACTCAAAGCGGACTCAAAATGGACCCAAAGCGGACCAAAAGCGGACTCAAAGCGGACCCAAAGCGGACCCAAAGTGGACTCAAAGCGGACTCAAAGCGGACCCAAAGTGGACTCAAAGCAGACACAAAGCGGACTCAAAGCGGACTTAAAGCGGACCCAAAGTGGACTCAAAGCAGACACAAAGCGGACTCAAAGCAGACACAAAGCGGACCCAAAGTGGACTCAAAGCAGACACAAAGCGGACCCAAAGTGGACTCAAAGTGGACCCAAAGTGGACTCAAAGCAGACACAAAGCGGACTCAAAGCAGACACAAAGCGGACCCAAAGTGGACTCAAAGTGGACTCAAAGCGGACCCAAAGTGGACTCAAAGAGGACCCAAAGTGGACTCAAAGTGGACTCAAAGCGGACCCAAAGCGGACTCAAAGCAGACCCAAAGTGGACTCAAAGCGGACTCAAAGCGGACTCAAAGCAGACCCAAAGTGGACTCAAAGCGGACTCAAAGCGGACCCAAAGCGGACTCAAAGCGGACCCAAAGCGGACCCAAAGCGGACTCAAAGCGGACTCAAAATGGACCCAAAGCGGACCAAAAGCGGACTCAAAGCGGACCCAAAGCGGACCCAAAGTGGACTCAAAGCGGACTCAAAGCGGACCCAAAGTGGACTCAAAGCAGACACAAAGCGGACTCAAAGCGGACTTAAAGCGGACCCAAAGTGGACTCAAAGCAGACACAAAGCGGACTCAAAGCAGACACAAAGCGGACCCAAAGTGGACTCAAAGCAGACACAAAGCGGACCCAAAGTGGACTCAAAGTGGACCCAAAGTGGACTCAAAGCAGACACAAAGCGGACTCAAAGCAGACACAAAGCGGACCCAAAGTGGACTCAAAGTGGACTCAAAGCGGACCCAAAGTGGACTCAAAGAGGACCCAAAGTGGACTCAAAGTGGACTCAAAGCGGACCCAAAGCGGACTCAAAGCAGACCCAAAGTGGACTCAAAGCGGACTCAAAGCGGACTCAAAGCAGACCCAAAGTGGACTCAAAGCGGACTCAAAGCGGACCCAAAACGGACCCAAAGCGGACCCAAAACGGACCCAAAACGGACTCAAAGCGGACCCAAAGCGGACTCAAAGCGGACTCAAAATGGACCCAAAGCGGACTCAAAGCGGACTCAAAATGGACCCAAAGCGGACTCAAAGCGGACTCAAAGCGGACCCAAAGTGGACTCAAAGCGGACTCAAAGCGGACCCAAAGTGGACTCAAAGCAGACACAAAGCGGACTCAAAGCGGACTTAAAGCGGACCCAAAGTGGACTCAAAACAGACACAAAGCGGACTCAAAGCAGACACAAAGCGGACCCAAAGTGGACTCAAAGCAGACACAAAGCGGACTCAAAGCGGACTTAAAGCGGACCCAAAGTGGACTCAAAGCAGACACAAAGCGGACTCAAAGCAGACACAAAGCGGACCCAAAGTGGACTCAAAGCAGACACAAAGCGGACCCAAAGTGGACTCAAAGTGGACCCAAAGTGGACTCAAAGCAGACACAAAGCGGACTCAAAGCAGACACAAAGCGGACCCAAAGTGGACTCAAAGTGGACTCAAAGCGGACCCAAAGTGGACTCAAAGAGGACCCAAAGTGGACTCAAAGTGGACTCAAAGCGGACCCAAAGCGGACTCAAAGCAGACCCAAAGTGGACTCAAAGCGGACTCAAAGCGGACTCAAAGCAGACCCAAAGTGGACTCAAAGCGGACTCAAAGCGGACCCAAAGCGGACTCAAAGCGGACCCAAAGCGGACCCAAAGCGGACTCAAAGCGGACTCAAAATGGACCCAAAGCGGACCAAAAGCGGACTCAAAGCGGACCCAAAGCGGACCCAAAGTGGACTCAAAGCGGACTCAAAGCGGACCCAAAGTGGACTCAAAGCAGACACAAAGCGGACTCAAAGCGGACTTAAAGCGGACCCAAAGTGGACTCAAAGCAGACACAAAGCGGACTCAAAGCAGACACAAAGCGGACCCAAAGTGGACTCAAAGCAGACACAAAGCGGACCCAAAGTGGACTCAAAGTGGACCCAAAGTGGACTCAAAGCAGACACAAAGCGGACTCAAAGCAGACACAAAGCGGACCCAAAGTGGACTCAAAGCGGAAATATCTACAGCAAGAATTGTGGGTCTCAATTAATCCAAAATGACATTGTGGTTAGAAGTGGTGGAGAAAATAAAAGCTAGCATATAATGGTAATGTCTGGTTAGGAGCGAGGGAAAATGGATGGATTATCCAATGAGGGGTCCGGGAGAAGGGGGTACGAGCTGGAGCATATGTGTGTAGGTTTTTAGATAACAGGTATTAAGGGTATATCCTATATATGACAATAAACTAAAATGTGATTTCATTGGATGTGCACTGTCAACTAATGCTTGTGTATCTTATCGATGTTGTCATGTTTGTTTATGTGTTTGTTTAAAAAATAATAAAAAAATTAAATACAAAAAAGCGGACCCAAAGTGGACTCAAAGCAGACACAAAGCGGACCCAAAGCGGACCCAAAGTGGACTCAAAGCAGACACAAAGCGGACTCAAAGTGGACCCAAAGCGGACCCAAAGTGGACTCAAAGTGGACTCAAAGCAGACACAAAGCGGACTCAAAGCGGACTCAAAGCGGACCCAAAGTGGACTCAAAGCAGACACAAAGCGGACCCAAAGCGGACCCAAAGTGGACTCAAAGCAGACACAAAGCAGACTCAAAGCGGACCCAAAGCGGACTCAAAGCGGACTCAAAGCGGACCCAAAGTGGACTCAAAGCAGACACAAAGCGGACTCAAATGGACTCAAAGCGGACTCAAAGCGGACTCAAAGCAGACACAAAGCGGACTCAAAGCAGACACAAAGCGGACCCAAAGTGGACTCAAAGCAGACACAAAGCGGACCCAAAGTGGACTCAAAGTGGACTCAAAGTAGACTCAAAGCGGACCCAAAGCGGACTCAAAGCGGACCCAAAGTGGACTCAAAGCAGACACAAAGCGGACTCAAAGCGGACTCAAATCGGACCCAAAGTGGACTCAAAGCGGACCCAAATTGGACTCAAAGCGGACTCAAAGCAGACCCAAAGTGGACTCAAAGCGGACTCAAAGCGGACTCAAAGCAGACCCAAAGTGGACTCAAAGCGGACTCAAATCGGACCCAAAGTGGACTCAAAGCGGACCCAAAGTGGACTCAAAGCGGACTCAAAGCAGACCCAAAGTGGACTCAAAGCGGACTCAAAGCGGACTCAAAGCAGACCCAAAGTGGACTCAAAGCGGACTCAAAGCGGACCCAAAGCGGACCCAAAACGGACCCAAAGCGGACTCAAAGCGGACCCAAAGCGGACTCAAAGCGGACTCAAAATGGACCCAAAGCGGACTCAAAGCGGACTCAAAATGGACCCAAAGCGGACCAAAAGCGGACTCAAAGCGGACCCAAAGCGGACCCAAAGTGGACCCAAAGCAGACCCAAAGTGGACTCAAAGCGGACTCAAAGCGGACCCAAAGCGGACCCAAAACGGACCCAAAGCGGACTCAAAGCGGACCCAAAGCGGACTCAAAGCGGACTCAAAATGGACCCAAAGCGGACTCAAAGCGGACTCAAAATGGACCCAAAGCGGACCAAAAGCGGACTCAAAGCGGACCCAAAGCGGACCCAAAGTGGACTCAAAGCGGACTCAAAGCGGACCCAAAGTGGACTCAAAGCAGACACAAAGCGGACTCAAAGCGGACTTAAAGCGGACCCAAAGTGGACTCAAAGCAGACACAAAGCGGACTCAAAGCAGACACAAAGCGGACCCAAAGTGGACTCAAAGCAGACACAAAGCGGACCCAAAGTGGACTCAAAGTGGACCCAAAGTGGACTCAAAGCAGACACAAAGCGGACTCAAAGCAGACACAAAGCGGACCCAAAGTGGACTCAAAGTGGACTCAAAGCGGACCCAAAGTGGACTCAAAGAGGACCCAAAGTGGACTCAAAGTGGACTCAAAGCGGACCCAAAGCGGACTCAAAGCAGACCCAAAGTGGACTCAAAGCGGACTCAAAGCGGACTCAAAGCAGACCCAAAGTGGACTCAAAGCGGACTCAAAGCGGACCCAAAGCGGACTCAAAGCGGACCCAAAGCGGACCCAAAGCGGACTCAAAGCGGACTCAAAATGGACCCAAAGCGGACCAAAAGCGGACTCAAAGCGGACCCAAAGCGGACCCAAAGTGGACTCAAAGCGGACTCAAAGCGGACCCAAAGTGGACTCAAAGCAGACACAAAGCGGACTCAAAGCGGACTTAAAGCGGACCCAAAGTGGACTCAAAGCAGACACAAAGCGGACTCAAAGCAGACACAAAGCGGACCCAAAGTGGACTCAAAGCAGACACAAAGCGGACCCAAAGTGGACTCAAAGTGGACCCAAAGTGGACTCAAAGCAGACACAAAGCGGACTCAAAGCAGACACAAAGCGGACCCAAAGTGGACTCAAAGTGGACTCAAAGCGGACCCAAAGTGGACTCAAAGAGGACCCAAAGTGGACTCAAAGTGGACTCAAAGCGGACCCAAAGCGGACTCAAAGCAGACCCAAAGTGGACTCAAAGCGGACTCAAAGCGGACTCAAAGCAGACCCAAAGTGGACTCAAAGCGGACTCAAAGCGGACCCAAAACGGACCCAAAGCGGACCCAAAACGGACCCAAAACGGACTCAAAGCGGACCCAAAGCGGACTCAAAGCGGACTCAAAATGGACCCAAAGCGGACTCAAAGCGGACTCAAAATGGACCCAAAGCGGACTCAAAGCGGACTCAAAGCGGACCCAAAGTGGACTCAAAGCGGACTCAAAGCGGACCCAAAGTGGACTCAAAGCAGACACAAAGCGGACTCAAAGCGGACTTAAAGCGGACCCAAAGTGGACTCAAAACAGACACAAAGCGGACTCAAAGCAGACACAAAGCGGACCCAAAGTGGACTCAAAGCAGACACAAAGCGGACTCAAAGTGGACCCAAAGCGGACCCAAAGTGGACTCAAAGCAGACACAAAGCAGACTCAAAGCGGACCCAAAGCGGACTCAAAGCAGACTCAAAGCGGACCCAAAGTGGACTCAAAGCGGACTCAAAGCGGACCCAAAGTGGACTCAAAGCAGACACAAAGCGGACTCAAAGCAGACTCAAAGCGGACCCAAAGCGGACTCAAAGCGGACTCAAAGCGGACCCAAAGTGGACTCAAAGCGGACTCAAAGCGGACTCAAAGCGGACTCAAAATGGACCCAAAGCGGACTCAAAGCGGACTCAAAATGGACCCAAAGCGGACCAAAAGCGGACTCAAAGCGGACCCAAAGCGGACCCAAAGTGGACTCAAAGCGGACTCAAAGCGGACCCAAAGTGGACTCAAAGCAGACACAAAGCGGACTCAAAGCGGACTTAAAGCGGACCCAAAGTGGACTCAAAGCAGACACAAAGCGGACTCAAAGCAGACACAAAGCGGACCCAAAGTGGACTCAAAGCAGACACAAAGCGGACCCAAAGTGGACTCAAAGTGGACCCAAAGTGGACTCAAAGCAGACACAAAGCGGACTCAAAGCAGACACAAAGCGGACCCAAAGTGGACTCAAAGTGGACTCAAAGCGGACCCAAAGTGGACTCAAAGAGGACCCAAAGTGGACTCAAAGTGGACTCAAAGCGGACCCAAAGCGGACTCAAAGCAGACCCAAAGTGGACTCAAAGCGGACTCAAAGCGGACTCAAAGCAGACCCAAAGTGGACTCAAAGCGGACTCAAAGCGGACCCAAAGCGGACTCAAAGCGGACCCAAAGCGGACTCAAAGCGGACCCAAAGCGGACCCAAAGCTGACCCAAAGAGGACCCAAAGCGGACTCAAAGCGGACTCAAAGTGGACCCAAAGCGGACCCAAAGAGGACCCAAACCGGACCCAACGCGGACTCAAAGCGGACCCAAAACGGACCCAAAGTGGACCCAAAGCGGACTCAAAGCGGTCTCAAAGTGGACCCAAAGCAGACCCAAAGTGGACTCAAAGCAGACCCAAAGCGGACCCAAAGCGGACTCAAAGCGGACCCAAAGCGGACCCAAAGCGTACCCAAAGCGGACCCAAAGCGGACTCAAAGCGGACTCAAAGCGGACAAAAGTGGACTCAAAGCAGACACAAAGCGGACTTAAAGCGGACTCAAATCGGACCCAAAGTGGACTTAAAGCGGACTCAAAGCGGACCCAAAGTGGACTCAAAGCGGAAATATCTACAGCAAGAATTGTGGGTCTCAATTCATCCAAAATGACATTGTGGTTAGAAGTGGTGGAGAAAATAAAAGCTAGCATATAATGGTAATGTCTGGTTAGGAGCGAGGGAAAATGGATGGATTATCCAATGAGGGGTCCGGGAGAAGGGGGTACGAGCTGGAGCATATGTGTGTAGGTTTTTAGATAACAGGTATTAAGGGTATATCCTATATATGACAATAAACTAAAATGTGATTTCATTGGATGTGCACTGTCAACTAATGCTTGTGTATCTTATCGATGTTGTCATGTTTGTTTATGTGTTTGTTTAAAAAATAATAAAAAAATTAAATACAAAAAAGCGGACCCAAAGTGGACTCAAAGCAGACACAAAGCGGACCCAAAGCGGACCCAAAGTGGACTCAAAGCAGACACAAAGCGGACTCAAAGTGGACCCAAAGCGGACCCAAAGTGGACTCAAAGTGGACTCAAAGCAGACACAAAGCGGACTCAAAGCGGACTCAAAGCGGACCCAAAGTGGACTCAAAGCAGACACAAAGCGGACCCAAAGCGGACCCAAAGTGGACTCAAAGCAGACACAAAGCAGACTCAAAGCGGACCCAAAGCGGACTCAAAGCGGACTCAAAGCGGACCCAAAGTGGACTCAAAGCAGACACAAAGCGGACTCAAAGCGGACTTAAAGCGGACCCAAAGTGGACTCAAAGCAGACACAAAGCGGACTCAAAGCAGACACAAAGCGGACCCAAAGTGGACTCAAAGCAGACACAAAGCGGACTCAAAGCGGACCCAAAATGGACCCAAAGCGGACTCAAAGCGGACTCAAAATGGACCCAAAGCGGACCAAAAGCGGACTCAAAGCGGACCCAAAGCGGACTCAAAGCGGACTCAAAGCGGACCCAAAGCGGACTCAAAGCGGACCCAAAGCGGACTCAAAGCGGACCCAAAGCGGACCCAAAGCGGACTCAAAGCGGACTCAAAGTGGACTCAAAGCGGACTCAAAGTGGACCCAAAACGGACCCAAAGCGGACTCAAAGCGGACCCAAAGCGGACCCAAAGCGGACCCAAAGCGGACCCAAAGCGGACCCAAAACGGACCCAAAGCGGACTCAAAGCGGACTCAAAGCGGACCCAAAGCGGACCCAAAGCGGACCCAAAGCGGACTCAAAGCGGACTCAAAGCGGACTCAAATGGACTCAAAGCGGACTCAAAGCGGACTCAAAGCAGACACAAAGCGGACTCAAAGCAGACTTAAAGCGGACCCAAAGTGGACTCAAAGCAGACACAAAGCGGACTCAAAGCAGACACAAAGCGGACCCAAAGTGGACTCAAAGCAGACACAAAGCGGACCCAAAGTGGACTCAAAGTGGACTCAAAGTAGACTCAAAGCGGACCCAAAGCGGACTCAAAGCGGACCCAAAGTGGACTCAAAGCAGACACAAAGCGGACTCAAAGCGGACTCAAATCGGACCCAAAGTGGACTCAAAGCGGACCCAAAGTGGACTCAAAGCGGACTCAAAGCAGACCCAAAGTGGACTCAAAGCGGACTCAAAGCGGACTCAAAGCAGACCCAAAGTGGACTCAAAGCGGACTCAAAGCGGACCCAAAGCGGACCCAAAACGGACCCAAAGCGGACTCAAAGCGGACCCAAAGCGGACTCAAAGCGGACTCAAAATGGACCCAAAGCGGACTCAAAGCGGACTCAAAATGGACCCAAAGCGGACCAAAAGCGGACTCAAAGCGGACCCAAAGCGGACCCAAAGTGGACCCAAAGCAGACCCAAAGTGGACTCAAAGCGGACTCAAAGCGGACCCAAAGCGGACCCAAAACGGACCCAAAGCGGACTCAAAGCGGACCCAAAGCGGACTCAAAGCGGACTCAAAATGGACCCAAAGCGGACTCAAAGCGGACTCAAAATGGACCCAAAGCGGACCAAAAGCGGACTCAAAGCGGACCCAAAGCGGACCCAAAGTGGACTCAAAGCGGACTCAAAGCGGACCCAAAGTGGACTCAAAGCAGACACAAAGCGGACTCAAAGCGGACTTAAAGCGGACCCAAAGTGGACTCAAAGCAGACACAAAGCGGACTCAAAGCAGACACAAAGCGGACCCAAAGTGGACTCAAAGCAGACACAAAGCGGACCCAAAGTGGACTCAAAGTGGACCCAAAGTGGACTCAAAGCAGACACAAAGCGGACTCAAAGCAGACACAAAGCGGACCCAAAGTGGACTCAAAGCGGACTCAAAGCGGACCCAAAGTGGACTCAAAGCAGACACAAAGCGGACTCAAAGCGGACTTAAAGCGGACCCAAAGTGGACTCAAAGCAGACACAAAGCGGACTCAAAGCAGACACAAAGCGGACCCAAAGTGGACTCAAAGCAGACACAAAGCGGACCCAAAGTGGACTCAAAGTGGACCCAAAGTGGACTCAAAGCAGACACAAAGCGGACTCAAAGCAGACACAAAGCGGACCCAAAGTGGACTCAAAGTGGACTCAAAGCGGACCCAAAGTGGACTCAAAGAGGACCCAAAGTGGACTCAAAGTGGACTCAAAGCGGACCCAAAGCGGACTCAAAGCAGACCCAAAGTGGACTCAAAGCGGACTCAAAGCGGACTCAAAGCAGACCCAAAGTGGACTCAAAGCGGACTCAAAGCGGACTCAAAGCAGACACAAAGCGGACTCAAAGCAGACTTAAAGCGGACCCAAAGTGGACTCAAAGCAGACACAAAGCGGACTCAAAGCAGACACAAAGCGGACCCAAAGTGGACTCAAAGCAGACACAAAGCGGACCCAAAGTGGACTCAAAGTGGACTCAAAGTAGACTCAAAGCGGACCCAAAGCGGACTCAAAGCGGACCCAAAGTGGACTCAAAGCAGACACAAAGCGGACTCAAAGCGGACTCAAATCGGACCCAAAGTGGACTCAAAGCGGACCCAAAGTGGACTCAAAGCGGACTCAAAGCAGACCCAAAGTGGACTCAAAGCGGACTCAAAGCGGACTCAAAGCAGACCCAAAGTGGACTCAAAGCGGACTCAAAGCGGACCCAAAGCGGACCCAAAACGGACCCAAAGCGGACTCAAAGCGGACCCAAAGCGGACTCAAAGCGGACTCAAAATGGACCCAAAGCGGACTCAAAGCGGACTCAAAATGGACCCAAAGCGGACCAAAAGCGGACTCAAAGCGGACCCAAAGCGGACCCAAAGTGGACCCAAAGCAGACCCAAAGTGGACTCAAAGCGGACTCAAAGCGGACCCAAAGCGGACCCAAAACGGACCCAAAGCGGACTCAAAGCGGACCCAAAGCGGACTCAAAGCGGACTCAAAATGGACCCAAAGCGGACTCAAAGCGGACTCAAAATGGACCCAAAGCGGACCAAAAGCGGACTCAAAGCGGACCCAAAGCGGACCCAAAGTGGACTCAAAGCGGACTCAAAGCGGACCCAAAGTGGACTCAAAGCAGACACAAAGCGGACTCAAAGCGGACTTAAAGCGGACCCAAAGTGGACTCAAAGCAGACACAAAGCGGACTCAAAGCAGACACAAAGCGGACCCAAAGTGGACTCAAAGCAGACACAAAGCGGACCCAAAGTGGACTCAAAGTGGACCCAAAGTGGACTCAAAGCAGACACAAAGCGGACTCAAAGCAGACACAAAGCGGACCCAAAGTGGACTCAAAGTGGACTCAAAGCGGACCCAAAGTGGACTCAAAGAGGACCCAAAGTGGACTCAAAGTGGACTCAAAGCGGACCCAAAGCGGACTCAAAGCAGACCCAAAGTGGACTCAAAGCGGACTCAAAGCGGACTCAAAGCAGACCCAAAGTGGACTCAAAGCGGACTCAAAGCGGACCCAAAGCGGACTCAAAGCGGACCCAAAGCGGACCCAAAGCGGACTCAAAGCGGACTCAAAATGGACCCAAAGCGGACCAAAAGCGGACTCAAAGCGGACCCAAAGCGGACCCAAAGTGGACTCAAAGCGGACTCAAAGCGGACCCAAAGTGGACTCAAAGCAGACACAAAGCGGACTCAAAGCGGACTTAAAGCGGACCCAAAGTGGACTCAAAGCAGACACAAAGCGGACTCAAAGCAGACACAAAGCGGACCCAAAGTGGACTCAAAGCAGACACAAAGCGGACCCAAAGTGGACTCAAAGTGGACCCAAAGTGGACTCAAAGCAGACACAAAGCGGACTCAAAGCAGACACAAAGCGGACCCAAAGTGGACTCAAAGTGGACTCAAAGCGGACCCAAAGTGGACTCAAAGAGGACCCAAAGTGGACTCAAAGTGGACTCAAAGCGGACCCAAAGCGGACTCAAAGCAGACCCAAAGTGGACTCAAAGCGGACTCAAAGCGGACTCAAAGCAGACCCAAAGTGGACTCAAAGCGGACTCAAAGCGGACCCAAAACGGACCCAAAGCGGACCCAAAACGGACCCAAAACGGACTCAAAGCGGACCCAAAGCGGACTCAAAGCGGACTCAAAATGGACCCAAAGCGGACTCAAAGCGGACTCAAAATGGACCCAAAGCGGACCAAAAGCGGACTCAAAGCGGACCCAAAGCGGACTCAAAGCGGACTCAAAGCGGACCCAAAGCGGACTCAAAGCGGACCCAAAGCGGACTCAAAGCGGACCCAAAGCGGACCCAAAGCGGACTCAAAGCGGACCCAAAGCGGACCCAAAGCTGACCCAAAGAGGACCCAAAGCGGACTCAAAGCGGACTCAAAGTGGACCCAAAGCGGACCCAAAGAGGACCCAAACCGGACCCAAAGCGGACTCAAAGCGGACCCAAAGCGGACCCAAAGTGGACCCAAAGCGGACTCAAAGCGGTCTCAAAGTGGACCCAAAGCAGACCCAAAGTGGACTCAAAGCACACCCAAAGCGGACCCAAAGCGGACTCAAAGCGGACCCAAAGCGGACCCAAAGCGTACCCAAAGCGGACCCAAAGCGGACTCAAAGTGGACCCAAAGCGGACCCAAAGTGGACTCAAAGTGGACTCAAAGCAGACACAAAGCGGACTCAAAGCGGACTCAAAGCGGACCCAAAGTGGACTCAAAGCAGACACAAAGCGGACCCAAAGCGGACCCAAAGTGGACTCAAAGCAGACACAAAGCGGACTCAAAGTGGACCCAAAGCGGACCCAAAGTGGACTCAAAGCAGACACAAAGCAGACTCAAAGCGGTCCCAAAGCGGACTCAAAGCAGACTCAAAGCGGACCCAAAGCGGACTCAAAGCGGACTCAAAGCGGACCCAAAGTGGACTCAAAGCGGACTCAAAGCGGACCCAAAGTGGACTCAAAGCAGACACAAAGCGGACTCAAAGCGGACTTAAAGCGGACCCAAAGTGGACTCAAAGCAGACACAAAGCGGACTCAAAGCAGACACAAAGCGGACCCAAAGTGGACTCAAAGCAGACACAAAGCGGACTCAAAGCGGACCCAAAGTTCCATCCGATTTGGGAGCTAACAAGCAAGGTGAACTCCAGGGACTGCAACTTGGCTTGGCTAAACCATGTTTTAACAAATAGTCAACCTCCTGTTGCATCATGGCCCTCTTGGTGATGTTAACACGGTATGCATGTTGCTTGATAGGCACAGCATTGTTAACATTAATATCATGGGCCAATACAGAAGTACAGGAGGGAACATCACCAAACAGAGCCATGTAGGCCTGAATCAAATTTGTGATGTCCTCTCGCTGCTCCTCAGGTAAGTGTGCTAAGTGAGTGGGCAGGTTCAATAACATCTCAGTGTTGGACAATCTAGCACCCTGATGGGCTGCATTGCGCAACTCCAAGCCATCTACATCCTCACCACTAACGTCAGGAGAGTCCGGAACTATTGGAGTTGAGGCAACAGCAGAGATGGCCAGTCCGGCTGTCTGGTCTGAGGTCTTCACCTGCACACTATCTCTGGAAAAATATGGTTTAAGCATATTGATGTGGCAAACACGAGAATGACGTTTACGATCAGGGGTGCGAACCACATAGTCTGTATCACTTATCTTCTTGTCTATTGCATACGGTCCGGAAAAACGAGCGGAAAGAGCAGAACCAAGGATAGGTAACAGGACTAGAACCTTATCACCTGGCTGGAAAGATCGAGAAACAGCTTTCTCGTCATAGCGCCGTTTCATAGTTCTCTGGGAAGAAGAGAGCGCTTCTTTTGCGAGAGAGCACGCCTGATGCAGTCGCTCTCGAAACTGGCTAACAAAATCTAGAACATTAGTGGGTGTGCTGGCACCCTTTGACATGAACTGTTCTTTAAGAACTTTCAGAGGCCCTCTAACAGTGTGCCCAAAAACGAGCTCAGCAGGACTGAAACCAAGAGACTCCTGTATGGTCTCTCGCGCAGCAAATAGAACAAGGGGGACACCCTCATCCCAATCTTTCTCTGTGTCTAAGCAATATTTACGCAGCATGGACTTTAAGGTCTGATGCCAACGTTCTAGAGCCCCCTGAGTTTCAGGGTGGTAGGCACTGGACACTATATGTCGGATACCCAGGGACTGTAACACTTGCTCAAATAACCTAGACAGGAAGTTGGTGCCTTGGTCCGTTTGTACTACCTTAGGCAGTCCAAACGTGGAGAAGAACTTCCTCAAAGCCTTAATTATTACAGGCGCTGTAATTCTGCGAAGAGGGATAGCCTCAGGGAAACGGGTGGCGGTACACATTATTGTCAACAAAAACTGATTGCCGGCTTTGGTCCTTGGCAACGGACCAACACAGTCAACTATGACATGTTCAAATGGTTCACCGACCGCTGGTATAGGACAGAGGGGAGCAGGTGGAATTACCTGGTTTGGCTTTCCGGTGATCTGACAAGTACTACAGGTACGACAGTACTGTGCTACATCGGACTTCAAACCGGGCCAAAAGAAATGTTGAAGTATTCTGTTGTATGTTTTAGTGACTCCCAAGTGTCCAGACCAAGGGTGGTCATGGGCCAAGAACAGTACATGCTGACGATAAACTGCAGGGACAACAATCTGATAAACAGTGCTCCAGTCTGGTACCTGATCTGGTAGCCCTATCTCCGATTGTGCATGCTCTGCCAGTCTAGTACCATGGGACCTCCATGTACGCATCAAAACTCCTTCATCCACAAAATAAGAATGCAACTCTCTCTTCTGTTCTGTTTCAAGAGAAGAGAAACATTTTGTAAGAGAAGGGTCAGCCTTCTGGGCAGTAATTAGCATTTCACGAGTAACGGGTAACTTCAATGCGTCGGAACTAGTTACAGTTGTCTGTGGGGGTACCTTACTATGAGTCGGTGGTTTGTCAGCGG
>NW_028169200.1:0-17226 GCF_963971535.1 Notolepis coatsorum | reverse complement strand
TAGAGAGAGAAAAAGAGAGATACAGAGAGAGAGAGACAGAAAGAGAGATAGAGAAAGAGAGATACAGAGAGAGAGAGATTTCTGGACTTGCCAAGCAGAATCTTTGCGTCTTCCACATCAAAGTCTCCGTCTCCATCTGCATCGTAGGCTGTCAGTTTACCTGTGGGACACACACACACACACACACACACACACACACACACACACACACACACACACACACACACACACACACACACACACACACACACACACACACACACACACACACACACACACACACACACACACACACACACACACACACACACACACACACACACACACACACACACACACACACACACACACACACACACACACACACACACACACAGTGGAGTCAGACGGAGTGAGTTCATACAGACGGCTGCCTCCTCGTTGGACATCAAGACAAGGCGGGTGGAACATTCTTGCCTCATCATTTCATTGAGCGGTAATTGACGCAACGCAAAGATTCAACCTCCCCGATGACATCACTGGTGGCCATATTCAAACCAATTTACTCTCAATAACTGTCAAACTAAATTAATTGTCAAAGATTATGTGCAAAATAAATCAGCATTCTTTTTTGGCGAAGTCCCCCCTTTATACACAGCTCACAAACACATGTGTCCAGCTGTGAATATCATATGTATATTATCATGAAACACATTGTAGTTATTACAACATGTACTTCAGACGGCAACAAGCTTTATGATCTATCAATGCACAGTGGTAAACAGAACGCAGAGTCCCTGATCATGTCCAGGAGAAACTACACTGATCATAATTTATTCATCACAACAATAGATTATGATGACCTAAACAACAGTGTGGCTCTGTGATTTGCTTTAACCCTGTTTTTGGAGTTCTATGACTTTTGGATGTGAGCTAGAATGTTGGCGCGATGGACAAATGTACAATATTTAAAGATGACATTTGAGCCAAAGTTAGACTGCAATTCACTTTCAGACAGCAGAGTTCTGGGTAGCAGCCATATTGCGTCACCTGACCTGAATACTGCACGCTGATTCATTGAGAACCGATTTATCTGGCTCTGTTTTTGCTGTAAAATGTGAACTTTCCATGCATTTTCAATGGACAATAATGGCTTTTGTGACTAAACTCACTCAGGGTTCAGAATGGACCACGTGTTAACAGTAACTGACAACCGCCAATTTGTTTTTTTTCAAGGATCGTTTATAGGTTTTTGCAAATTAACTCTTCATATATGATAGATAATATATATAATAATAATATATGATAAGGGATATATAGATGATATATTAATGATAGATGATACAGAAAAGATAAACAGTAATGTTAGTGACAGGACAGCTCAGACCAGGTGGATGTTAGTGGAGGAAGTGGTGGCTGAAAAAAAACAATAAAAAAAATACAGAGGGACAAAGGGAAATATAGACAGAGAGACAGAGGGACAGAGAGAGAGAGAGACAGAGAGACAGAAAGAGAGACAGAGGGACAAAGAGAAAGAGAGACAGAGAGAGAGAGACAGAGAGACATAGAGAGAGACAGAAAGAGAGACAGAGGGACAAAGAGAAAGAGAGACAGAGAGAGGCAGAGGGACAAAGACAGACAGAGAGAGAGACAGAGAGTGACAGAGGGACAAAGAGAAAGACAGAGCGAGAGAGACAGAGGGACATAGAAAGAGAGACAGAGGGACAAAGAGAAAGAGAGACAGAGGGACAAAGAGACAGACAGAGAGAGAGACATAGAGAGTGACAGAGGGACAAAGAGAAAGAGAGACAGAGGGACAAAGACAGACAGAGAGAGAGACATAGAGAGTGACAGAGGGACAAAGAGAAAGACAGAGCGAGAGAGAGAGACAGAGGGACACAGAAAGAGAGACAGAGCTGACGACATGGATGTTAGTGGGAGATTGCCGTACCTTGTAAAACCTCAGAGAAGTTCATATGGAACTCCTTTGCTCTGGCTGCATGTAGACAGAGGGGGGGAGAGAAACAGAGACATGGAGTAATATATTAAAAGAGCAAAGGTTTAGCCCAAGAGAGACAAGAGCAACGTAAAACACATAATATACAGCAAGAGAGAGGGGGGGGGGGGGGTTATCTAGCCAGGTTAAAGAGTAAGTAAAGGTTAAAGAGTAAACAAACACCATACCAACATTAACACTTTGAGTGCCACGGACGCTTTTTGTCGTTAGTTCATGCCGCCAGTTGAATGCCAGCAACGCTATATAGCGTTTGTTTGTCGTATTTTTTTTTATTAGCGATTTGAATTCATATTTCATCAATCGAGCCTCACGCTGCTAGTGCTGCAGACTCTCTCTGAGCTCCATTGGGAAAATACCGCCCCCTATCGTCTCTCCCTGTGGTACTGCACCCCATTGGATTAGACTGGGGGGGGGGTTCCAGTTTCCTCATTTTACTTCTCCGTCAAGCCATCTGAAGAGACCGAAGTGATTGCAGAGCCGCAAAACAACGTGGAATACATATTTACAGTACCCAGCAATCAAAGTGTTAAAGAATAAAGTTTAAAAATCCCATCCACTCAAAAACCTGTTTTTTTTTTAACTCCTCTTGGAGGCACGACCTTGACTATACAGATTGTTATTTATGGTCAACTCCTCTTGAAGGCATGACCTTGACTATACAGATTGTTATTTATGGTCAACTCCTCTTGAAGGCATGACCTTGACTTGACTATACAGATTATTATTTGTACATAACTCGTCACCAGAGCACATTTTTCACATTCTTCCCCTGGAGAGCGAGAGCTTCTCTGTATTTCCCTGAAATCTGAGTTGCATGTGTGATGTCACTGATAGGTTGAAGCCATCATGGTCCAGTATGTGGCAACTTAACAGCTTTATCTTCAGCTACACAGACAGCTGTGGAGGCATCGACATGTCTGGAGAGAATACGCTGCTGACTTGGAATCCCTGGTAACTGTCATAATGCTTATAGACAATTTGCATATTCAAAGACCCTTGCATTCTCAATGAGGGTAAAGGTGCAGAGAGAATAAGGGAAAACATATTCATAAGGATTGTTATTCAATATAGAGAAGTGTAAGGACCTTTAAAGATCTTTGTATGTTTGAGTCATCTCTGCATTCTCCTTGATAACCAAGCAAGTTGACTCATGACACCATTTATTTATTTATTATGTCACAAATCACAAAATTGTGACGCGGCACGGTCTAGGTCGGATCTGAGGGAAGATTCTTCAGAAAAGCCTAAAACGTTGCGCGATTCAGAAATAGGTCGACATTTTGATATTGGCCATTTTGAGTGCTTTGAAATGTTCTCTAGCCGTTTCCTTATTTGCAAAACTTGATATGACTTGTAAATGTGTTAATTATTATTAGATTGTCCGACAGTATTTATTCCGACGCAGTAGAAAGAACTACAGTTGTGTCGCGGGGGTGTGGCTTAAGTACTCAGGTCTCAAGTGTCGGAGAGGCGCAGAAAAGACAGCTACCAAATCCATTCCGAGACAACGGACCCAGTACAGTAGGCTACTTTGTTGGTGGAGTGAAAATATGCAGAGAAAAATGTACATCTTTGGAACCGTTTTGTGTTAAATTGTATCTGAATCTCTCCATCGCATAAAGGCCTGGCTGGCAGTGCGCATAGAAAATGTGCCTATTATTTTAAATGATGGAAGGCACTGGCTTGAGAACCACTGTTCTAAGCAATTATTATAATTATAATTATAATAATAATAATAATAATAATAATAATAATAATAATAATAATAATAATAATAATAATAATAATAATAATAATAATAATAATAATAATAATAATAATAGGCTACATGTTTTATGTCTAATTGAAATGAATATGAAATCATATATATATATATATATTTTTATATTATCTTTTTCCCCCCTCCTTTTTCTCCCATCCCACTGTTAGTCGTTATGCCAATTCCCAACCCCCTTCCTGGTTGTTGCGCACTCCCCCCCTACTGTTGGTCCGAGAGGCCGGAGACTGTCACATGTTTTCCTCCGACACATGTGCAGCCAGCCGGCAGCCAGCCTGGCAGCGCAGATTCTCACCGGGAGAGTGTAACGTGTGGAAGGTCGCACTACCTCTCTCCAGATCCTACCCTCGCTGAGCAGGCGCCCCGACCGAACTGTAGGGGTCGCTGTCCACAACGCCCAGGACCCACCCTTCAGCTTTCCCACCCCTAACACTGCCAATTGTGTTAGTATGAACGACCAGCCAAGCTGGTAGCAACGCCGAGAGCTGGGCTCGAACCCAGCGTCTCCTGCATTGGTGGCGAGTGCCTTGCCCACTACACCACCTAGCCGCCCCCAAAATCATATATTTAATGATGATCTTGTATCTTCGTTTGGGAAATATTAGTAATCATTATTGGAGAGTTGTGCTTTGTTATAAATGTCAAATGTATACATATTTATTTTGTGTGATATGCCTTTGGAGACCAAAAAGAAAAAATCCATCCGTATGTCCGTCCTTTGCACTCTGAACGGGCATGCCACTAGTCTAAAAGTAAAATAGAAGGAGTCTCTGTCCGTCTGTCCTTCGATTTTCTCAAGAACCACTCATCTGATCTACCGCACACTTGGCGGGTGTATTGCAGAGGAGAGAGGACCCAAGGAGGTGCAGAGCAGCGTTTCCGTTAGCCGGTAATTACCGGTATTTGACCGGCAAAATCTGTTGAAGTCCGACATATTTACTCTCTCCGGTCTTAATGTCCGGTGAAAATAATTCCCTGAGTCTAAGCACAATTTGATTATTTGAATTGTATTAAAATAGGCTAAAATTAAATAGCCTATGCGATGAACGAAACGATCATTACATTTGTTTCCTCGTTGCTTCTAATAATGACAACGACGTCGTCAGCGAGAGCTTAGTGCTGGGTGTGCGAACTTTTGTGAAGCTGCAGAGCCAGAGCACTATCAGCACAATGCAGTATTCCAGCAGTACTCCAATTCAGCCATTTTCAGCCAATGTTGGGTGGGGGGCGCTGCTGTGCGGTTCCCAGAAAAGAGCCAATAACAGCTAAATCAGCTTCTCTGCAGCGCCATACTCTTTGCAAATAAGTCGTTGCGAGGTGGAGAGAGTCGTCACGCAAACCACGATAATGTTGCCGTCTCTCTGCTTTCTCAGTTCTTCGCTTGATATAATTAATACAAATGTCCAATATAACGGAATTCGTTAGCTCATAAAAATGTGATTATAACAGACTGCTGTTTAGTGTCGGACCGACTGCCCACATACGCGGTCTATTTTATTTCAAGTCAGCAGCAGCACGGAGTATCGAGGGACTTATTTTATTTGGAATATATTAATGACTGTATACGTGAAGTTGAACATTATGATATGTGTGACGTGTCTGATACAACGAGGTGAAGCGATGTCGACTCGAGATTCATTTGGGGGTGCGTGTGACAGAGCTGCTGCAGCGGGAGCCTGCGGGGCAGGAGCTTGATGCTGGTAGCGTATCGCACTAACTTGAGAGGCGAGAGATAGTAATTTGATTCTGCAAATCAATTTCTCATTCTTCGCTTGATGTAATTAATACACATGTCCAATTATAACGGAATTCGTTAGCTCATAAAAATGTGATTATAATAGACTGCTGTTTAAAACTCTGACCGGAATATCTCGAATATGTCCGGTGATAGAAATCTTGCAGGACACCCAGACCGGCACGAATATGTTCTAACGGAAACGCTGGTGCAGAGTCGAGTGTGAAGGTGATCAGAGGAGCAGCGATACCGGGGGGTGCCCAGCGAGCGACGGCCACGCCACACGGGCACGACACACGGGCACGACACCGGCAGAAACAGCAGAGGAAACCCGTCCAGCCACTCGTGTAACATGCTGATCTGTGGCGCCGTGACATACCCCTCCGAGCCATTTTAATTGTCTGGCATTGTAACACGAGAGCTTTCTTTATAAAAGGCCGTCTCCCTGCAGACGGGGATTCACAGCGAGCTGCATTTAGCCTTTAGAGAGCTCTTCACAGCCTCTCGCCCGCAGTTTCATATTCAGCATTTCTGCTCATCACACCACATACTTTTTTCCCCCCTTTTGAACTACTGTACATAGCCATTTTGTTATTCAATTTCATAGTAAAATATCTATATCCTGATCTGCAATGCACACTTTTTAGAACTGTATATAGTAATCTTGTTTTAGCAATCTTATTTTATTCTATGCTAAATGTATTGTATTTTATTATTGGAAGCTGCTACGGTCGAGGGACCACAATAAATAGATTTTTCACTCTTCTTGCTGCAAAGTACTGAAATAAGTGACAATAAAGGAATCTGAATCATGAGTGCCCTTCTCTACAGCTTTCATAATACTATTATGCCCCACCCCCTGGTTAGTGGGATCATACTTTGATTCTATTGTCACCATGTATGCATATGCTTATTATTACATGTATTTATTGCTCCAATTCCGCCCACTACAGTACAAACACAGGAACTCTCTAACCCTTGTCCCCATCTCCCCACCTCTCTGAGTGGTTGTCTCGTAGTGTTGGCCAAGGTGGTGGATGTCTCGGGGTGTTGGCCAAGATTGCAGTGACTGTTCTACCCCCACATTGGTTCTGTGCACCACCGATGCCATGGATCAGCTTCATACAGTCTTCTGTCCGACCTACAACGTCTAAACCATGCCTGTTCTAGTTCATTGCTGGGTTAAGTACTTCTATTCTATTCACAATCATATTACGCTTACTACATGTATCTATTCTATTCACATATATGCTTACTACATGTATCTATTCTATTCACATATATGCTTACTACATGTATCTATTGCTATGTCCACCCACCACAAACACGCAAACTGTCTAACGCCTGTCCCCATCTCCCTGTCTCCTGTCTCTCTGTGACTGGATGCCCCGTGGTGATGGCCAAGATTAGTGATGCACCGATGTGAAAATTGTGGCCGATACCGATAACCGATATTAATATTGCTGTTCTGGCCGATACCGATATTTACCGATGTCGATATCTCTGTATAGAAAACACTTTTTTATGATAATCAAATAAAGAGCTATTTTCCAAAACGCATATTTTTTTTTACTTTTGTAAGTTATTTTCAGAAATGACAGATAGTTTGAAACTATTTAAGGCCAAAACATGTAAAAATAAAAATAAAAGATTAAAAAAATAAATATTCTTTTTTATATCGGCCCTATCTTGATATCGGACCGATACCGATGTGTAAAAAAACGGCCATATCGGCCGATATTGTATCGGCGGCCGATATATCGTGCATCACTAGCCAAGATGATGCGATCCTCTCTACGTCGCCCCCCATACTTCAAATGGATCCGAACGGAATACATACTCATGTGCATACGGGATATGAATATGATATTTTGAGCTCCGAGCCTTGACATTTAGCCTTTATCCTATTTCCATACTAGCGCTCATCTCCCTATGCTTTCTCTTTTGTTGTTGTTGTTCTTAGCTCTATTCTATTTAAATCTTTCAAAAATGTTCTCATGTACCCCAGTTGCTATTGCATGTACATATTTGTGTTTTATTACACGTACATGTACATACATACCAACTATTTCGCCCGTTTTACTGTCCACCCATCGATCATCCATAGCAACACTCCTATCACTGATATCCAAGAAGGGGGATCCCCCCTTGAACGGCTCTTCTAAGGTTTCTCTCCTCCAGCAGCCTGTGGTGCTTTTTCCTATTTTTTTTGCTAGGTTTTTAGTGGGTTTTTCCTTACCTTCGCTGGGGTATGTCTGGGAGCGTTGTTTTGGATTTCATGGTGGGTTTTTTGTTCTCGATTCATTATGATGTTTCTTCTTGACTTGTTTAAAGAAGACTTGTCCAGCCCATGGGGACATTAACTTGTGATTGCGGGCTTTACAAATACATTTGGAACCACCAATGAATCTTATTGTTGTGAGGAGGACATACCACCACTACTAGTGAACTGCAGACACTACTTTCTCAACGATGTATTTAACCGTCCTCCAGTGGAGCCTCCTGCAGTGGAATATCGTTGATGAACTCGTCCACAGCTGACTAGAGGTCTGCTCTCCATCCAGAGGTGAAGCTGCTGGTACGTTTTTTAATGTCCGATCATCACATCATGTCCTCCTCATGTCAGAATGATGGGATTCAGGTTGAACTTCTGCGAGGTAGCAGATTGGTCGATTCTGTTGCTCATTTGAACCCTTTCACTGCCACACTACAGAAGGTTAACCCTTTACTAATCACACTACCGACGGTTACCGTTACAGTGGACAGACTTGTCTTTCTTGCCCACAACTTAAAGTAATGGCCTTGCTTGTCCAAATGACAATACTGACCAAATTGAGATTTATTTTTCTCTTGTCCATTTATTTTGTTTGCTTTCTAATTTAAAATACAGTTTGAAACCGTCTGTACACAGTAGGCTCTGTGTGCTAGCAGAGCTAGTCTCCAGTCACGAGTCACGGTGCACGTGTGCAGTGGTTTGTCCACCAAAAAAGCGCCAAAAGATAGAAAAGAAACGAGCAGAGCCAGAACTGTTCAACTCCCCTGGAGCCACAGCCAGCAGAGAAGCCGGTTTACTTTCACTTTCAAACCAGCTGCGGCCTGAGAACTGGAGTGTGAGGGGATGTAACACTAAAGATGGCGGCAACGACAAAGAATTGCTGCAAAATAAACATACATCTGTTGTTTAAAAATAATAATAAAAAGATTTATTTAAAAAATGTATACTTATAAAACAATATCGATAATTATCGATATAGAGTGTTATGATAACATTATCATGACGTTATCGTGATATCATTTTTGGCCATATCGCCCAGCCCTAATCATCAGCACTGGTGACGAGTGTTGTTGGATGCTACTCACCGATGACATCATCATAATCCACGATGTCGAAGTAGACCACGGCCACAGAGCTCCAGACGCCGACGAGAGACAGCACCACGAACCACGTGAACAAGGAGTATTTAGGACCTCCTCCTCCTCCTGCTCCTCCTCCTCCTCCTCCTCCTCCCTCCATCTTCTTCCCATTGGTACTCTCCCCTGTGGCCTTCACCTCTGGAGAGAGAGAGGAGAGCAGAGTTAGAGCCAATATAGACTTCACATGGTTATTTATCTGTAGTGGTACAAGCTGTCAGACCAACCGACTGACTGACTGACTGACTGACAGTCTGACTGACTGACTGACTGACTGACTGACTGACTTGTGTACTGACTGACTTGTGTACTGACTGACTGACTGACTGACTGACTTGTGTACTGACTGACTTGTGTACTGACTGACTGACTGACTGACTGACTTGTGTACTGACTGACTGACTGACTGACTGACTTGTGTACTGACTGACTGACTTGTGTACTGACTGACTGACTTGTGTACTGACTGACTGACTGACTGACTGACTTGTGTACTGACTGACTTGTGTACTGACTGACTGACTGACTGACTGACTGACTGACTTGTGTACTGACTGACTGACTGACTGACTGACTGACTGACTGACTTGTGTACTGACTGACTTGTGTACTGACTGACTGACTGACTGACTTGTGTACTGACTGACTTGTGTACTGACTGACTGACTGACTGACTGACTGACTGACTGACTGACTGACTGACTGATAGTAACCGGACAGCCTCCAGGCAGAGAGACAGAGTCTCCTGAACACGGCGTGACCGATCCCAAGTCAATCGGCACTTTCTCGAACAAGCTATAGTCGCTTTTTTGCACCTACTCCCGAACTACGCGGGCGCAGCTTGATAGACCTAGACTCCGTGGGCAATCTGCGCATCATGCGTAGTTCCGGAGTAGGTGCGAAAAAGCGACTATAGCTTGTCCGAGAAAGTGCCGATCGACTTGGGGTCGGTCTCTCCGTGTTCAGGAGACTCGGGCGTATACAAGTCTATCGGCTCATGTCTCCAGCGCCCCCACAGCCGTAGCTACAACCACTTAATGTCAAGGCTCTCATCCACATTCATTCATTCTCTCCCCCCCGCTCTCTCTCTCCCCCATGATTTCAGAATCCCGGAAGTGTTGCAGTGGCATCGTGGGAACGGGGAGGGGAGGACAGCTGCAGTGAGCGCCGTGAGTGATGGGAGAACACCGATGGAGTTGTATGACGTGAATGTTGAATTAATAGCGTGTTTTGCTTTACATCGTGTAAGTGTGATCGATATGGCAACTGGGATTGTTTTCCGAAGCAAATAAGTCAACGCGTGAACGCGGTGTGACGTGAATGCAGCGTGACGTGAATGCATAGGGGAATGGGAGCGAGTGTTTTAATGCAACTGATCTCCATTTTGACGCAAATGCAAATACATTACAATCGTCGTCATTTAGAAATGAGACCGCATATAGGTCTATGAATCGAGATAGCGATTAATCGTGCGGACAGACAAGACAGACAGACAGACAGACAGACAGACAGACAAGACAAGACAGACAGACAGACAGACAGACAGACAGACAGACAGACAGACAGACAGACAGACAGACAGACAGACAGACAGACAGACAGACAGACAGACAGACAGACAGACAGACAGACAGACAGACAGACAGACAGACAGACAGCACGTGTGGTTGAGTTATGACATCGACCGCTGTTTCCAGATGAGGCTCAGTGAAACAGCCTTGATCTCAGATTGACCAGGTGTTACATGTTTTTAAATCACATCGTGGGTTTTCAAAGGGTTTCATGGTCCCTCGCTCCAGAAGGCTGCTCAGCATGTTGGAGCAGCACACGCGTGTGTCCTCTCCAGGTGTTCTCAGAGTGGTGTGGTCAGTGGTCATGGTACGAACACAGAGTGGTCAGTGGTCAGTGGTCATGGTACGAACACAGAGTGGTCAGTGGTCAGTGGTCATGGTACGAACACAGCAGCGCAGGAAATCTGGTTTCGGATGCTCTGTCTTTTTAGAGCGGCTGCTCCTGATGTCTCGAGTTGAACAGGTGAGAGAGAGCATCACCCAATCAGGTGAGAGCATCACCCAATCAGGTGAGAGCATCACCCGATCAGGTGAGAGCATCACCCAATCAGGTGAGAGAGAGCATCACCCAATCAGGTGAGAGCATCACCCAATCAGGTGAGAGCATCACCCAATCAGGTGAGAGAGAGCATCACCCAATCAGGTGAGAGCATCACCCAATCAGGTGAGAGAGAGCATCACCCAATCAGGTGAGAGCATCACCCAATCAGGTGAGAGCATCACCCAATCAGGTGAGAGCATCACCCAATCAGGTGAGAGCATCACCCAATCAGGTGAGAGAGAGCATCACCCAATCAGGAGAGAGCATCACCCAATCAGGTGAGAGCATCACCCAATCAGGTGAGAGCATCACCCAATCAGGTGAGAGCATCACCCAATCAGGAGAGAGCATCACCCAATCAGGTGAGAGCATCACCCAATCAGGTGAGAGCATCACCCAATCAGGTGAGAGAGAGCATCACCCGATAAAACTCATACCGGGACAGAACCAGAACCATGGACACTTGTACTTTAATGACACCAGAGACTGACGAAAAAGCATGTTGTTTTTCAGTTTTTTTCTGTTGTACAAACACAATTATGATTGACTTTGGTTTTTCATTTCCTTGCATTTAAAAATAATAAAATAAAAAATGTATATATACATCATGGTTTCTTTCTTCCCCTAAAATGTCTATACGAACCCGGGGGTCTGGGAGGGAGGGGGGTTAAGAAGCGACCTGGGGGGGGAGCTCCAGTAGCTCACCGCGTACCTCGAACGCTATTTCGGCGTCGGGGACAACCGTGCACGTCACGGATCTGGGGTAGCGAGTTCGACTCCCGGACTAGCCGTATTTTCTCAGAGTGTCTTTCCCCCCATCTATACCCCCATTCAACCTGTTTCTGTCGGTCATACTTGACCAGAAAAAAGCGATAAACGCGAAAAGAACCAGCTGACTGGTCAAAGTTTAAAAAAAAAGAAGCGACCTGGGCCGTCTCGCAGCCACAGGACGCCAGAACAGAGGAAGAGACCGTCACAGCTGCCAGCAGGCAGGCCACACAGTACAGGACTATACTGACGGACCATCTATATACTGAAAAGACACTTTCTTATGCCACTGTGGGAATTTGTATGAACTGCTGATGTGAATGTCTCTTTCCTCTGAACTTTTTTTTTTTTTTTTTTTTAATGAAATAAAAAGTTGGTCACAAAAAAAGAACCATGGACAAGTCCTCCAGGACAGGCCAGGCCATCTCTGCAGCACCAGCATTAGGGGTGGGGGGGGGGGAATCGATCCGTAGTAGTATCGCGATACTTTGCGTGGCGATACTGTATCGATACAGGGACGCCAAGTATCGATATTTAATTATTCATTAAAAAAAATTGTATAAGGAAGTTGCATTGTTCATTTCAATACCTGTAATAGTACAGTAGTCCACACACACATGATTGTGCATTCAGTTAAGTTGGAATACGACTGTAATACAAACAGTTCAGTTTGTCAGGTACATGCAACACAGATTACAGTGTTGACATCTGTCTGCTTGAGAAAATACCACGTTCTGCAATAGAAATGATTGAAGTGAGATGAACAGACTGAACTTTATTTTATTAGATAAAACATGTTGACAACGTGTGACTTTGCAGTTGAAAAAAGGCAATAAATAAAATGTGATCAACTTTTTTTTTATCACAATACTCAGCGTATCACGATATATTTAATCACGATACGATAGTATCGTGACGCAAGTATCGCGATAGTATCTTATCGTGAGATTCCCATCCCTAACCAGAATACTCTCATTCAGAATCATGGTGTTTTGACAAACATTGCACCTGCTGCGATTTGGACATTGCAATTTGATTGATTTGTTGATCAGCCCCAAGTGAACTTGGAGTGTAACGTTTCGTCACACGCTGCAAAACAGTGGGATTCACCTGCTGTGACACAGAAGGTCCCTGTGACTCAAACACACAGGACAGCAGCAAGAGAGTTTTGTGGAGAAGAAAACATATTCTTTCTGAGAATTATACTGAAATGGATAAATACACACAGGGCAAGTGCTACGGTGTGGAGAGAGAGGGAGGGGGAGAGAGAGAGAGAGAGGAGGTGAGAGAGAGAGAGAGGTGTGGAGAGAGAGGGAGGGGGGAGAGAGAGAGAGAGAGGAGGGGGAGAGAGAGAGGGGGGAGAGAGAGAGAGGGGAGAGAGAGGGGGGGAGAGAGAGAGAAAGTGAGAGAGAGGGGAGGCGAGAGAGAAAAAGAGAGAGAGACAGAAAGTGAGAGACAGAAAGTGAGACATACAGAGAGAGAGAGAGACAGAAAATGAGAGAAAGAGAGAGAAAGAAAGAGAGAGAGATACAGAAAGTGAGAGAGAGAGAGAGAGAGAGAGATAGAGACAGAAAGTGAGAGAGAGAGAGAGAGAGAGAGAGAGATAGAGACAGAAAGAAAGAGAGATAGAGACAGAAAGTGAGAGAGAGAGAAAGAGAGAAGCTGTTGGTAATGTGTGACATGCTGAGCTAACAGCTATAGCTCTCCATGAGGCTGCTGTTATTAAGCCATGCTGTGGGTATTTATAGTGGCAGATTAACAACACAGCTTACAAGTAGGACTAGATAGATATTAGTCAGTAGATATTACTGGCTGTTTACCAATATATTGTTATATCAGCCAAAGTGGCACAGATACATAGATGTACAAGAGCATGATAAGATAAGATGGATCATTATTAATCAGGTTCAGAGTTCACGTGTGAAAGAGCCTCGGGTTATGTCTACCCTGGTATAAATAAACAGATTAAGTGGATTATAAATAAATATAAATGTGACTAAACTGTGTATAATACAAATAAGATTTAAGATGCAAATATATAGGGATGCATGTAGGGCTGACCTTCGAATTTTTTTTTGGAATTCGAAGCTTCGGGGCCGAGATTCGGTTTTAATTCGAAACTTCATAATTATTTTTTTATTTTTTTTGTAAACATTTTTTTTTTATGTTATGGTACTTATACAGCACTTTGTTCAACTTAGTCAGTGCTGCAAAGTTTCAACCTTTTAAAATCGTAGACAAAAACACTTTGCTTTCATGAAATATTGTAAGCCGTCATTTGAGGCTTTATAAAAGCAGCACAATGAACACAAATCTGTCAGTGCCGAGTCCGACCCCATCTTAAATAACAAACAGCATTGCTTGTTGTAGTTAACAAAGAGAGGCAGAGTTGATTTTGCAAAAAAAAAATTAAAAATATTAATAAAATCAGATTTTTATTTTATTTTTAATAATCGAATTTTATTGTCATATTCGAATCCCATGCCCATCGAACCAAGCTTCGAAGCTTCGAAGTATTTAAGACAGCCCTAGATGCATGATATATCGGTAACCATATTGGTATCGGTATAGTGATATAGAGACATTTTAATTATCATAGAAATGTGTTATATGTAATATTGGTTATCGGGATAACAGAAATGTTAATATTGCTTATTGGTATCGGTGCATCCCTACTAATAAATGAATGAGTGATGTGCGAGTCTTCTCCTCTCCTCTCATCACCTGGGAGCCTATTTCCCAGCAGCTAACACTGAACAGTGACTAGCTAGCTGACAGGTGTGAGTGTGACAGCATAGCATGTAGCTTGCTTTATATAGCCAAGCTCTAGTGGTCTGCAGTATAAGAATAGACTGTTTGACAGCAAGGCTGTTGTCCATGCCGAGATAGATCACTGCCACACCAAACCAAACCATGTTCATACCAGATCTAATCAGGCTAATCTAACCATGCCACACCAAACCAAACCATGTTCATACCTGATCTAATCAGGCTAATCTAACCATGCCACACCAAACCAAGTTCATACCTGATCTAATCAGGCTAATCTAACCATGCCACACCAAACCAAGTTCATACCTGATCAAATCAAGCTAATCTAACCATGCCACACCAAACCAAGTTCATACCTGATCTAATCAAGCTAATCTAACCATGCCACACCAAACCAAGTTCATACCTGATCTAATCAAGCTAATCTAACCATGCCACACCAAACCATGTTCATACCTGATCTAATCAAGCTAATCTAACCATGCCACACAAAACCAAGTTCATACCTGATCAAATCAGGCTAATCTAACCATGCCACACCAAACCAAACCAAGTTCATACCTGATCTAATCAGGCTAATCTAACCATGCCACACCAAACCAAGTTCATACCTGATCTAATCAGGCTAATCTAACCATGCCACACCAAACCAAACCAAGTTCATACCTGATCTAATCAAGCTAATCTAACCATGCCACACCAAACCATGTTCATACCTGATCTAATCAGGCTAATCTAACCATGCCACACCAAACCATGTTCATACCTGATCTAATCAAGCTAATCTAACCATGCCACACCAAACCATGTTCATACCTGATCTAATCAAGCTAATCTAACCATGCCACACCAAACCATGTTCGGATCTAATCAAGCTAACCAAACCAAACCATGCCAGCGCCAAACCAAACAATGCTACATAATGATGTTGCACATACTAGTTTTACATAGATCCTTAACAAACCATACCGTAACAGGACTGTACCAAACCATGCCAAAACAAATCCAGTCTTCAGTGAGACCTACACAAACCAGGAAAATAAACCATGCTAACCAATGTAATTTATATGCAGTATTTATATACACACCAGACCATGCCAGACCCGACTGTAGTCGCGTGTGTCCTACCTGCCTCCTGCACCACAGGTTGCACCTCCTCCTTCATCATAGAAACCTCTTCTTCATAAACCTCTTCCTCACAAACCTCCTCTTCCTCATAAGCCTCCTCTTCCTCATAAACCTCCTCCTCACAAAACTCCTCTTCAGTATCCACCTCCTCTAGGGGAGCAGAGGAGGGCGGTAGTGGGGTGGGGTGGTGGTACTGATCCATGTCTGCCCAGTCAGGACCAACAGGAACCAGGGCAGAGGCAGAGCAACAGAACAAGACCTGACCTCCGCTTCTCACGGCATCCTGCTCATCCCAAACACTGGCCTTATAGAAGAGAGGAGAGGAGAGAGGAGAGAGGAGAGAGGAGAGAGGAGAGAGGAGAGGAGAGGAGAGGAGAGGAGAGGAGAGGAGAGGAGAGGGGGGAGAGGAGAGGAGAGGAGAGGAGAGGAGATGAGAGGAGGAGAGGCAGAGAGGAGAGGAGAGGAGAGGAGAGGAGAGGAGAGGAGAGAGGAGAGGCAGGGAGGAGAGGAGAGGAGAGGAGGAGAGGAGAGGAGAGGAGAGGAGAGGAGAGGGGAGGAGAGGGGAGGAGAGGAGAGGAGAGGAGAGGAGAGGAGAGGAGAGGAGAGGAGAGGAGAGGAGAGGAGAGGAGAGGAGAGGGGAGGAGAGGAGAGGAGAGGAGAGGAGGGGCAGGGATGAGAGGAGAGGAGAGGAGAGGAGAGGCAGGGAGGAGAGGAGAGGAGAGGAGAGGAGAGGAGAGGAGAGGAGAGGAGAGGAGAGGAGAGGAGAGGAGAGGAGAGGAGAGGATGGGAGAGGAGAGGAGAGGAGGGGAGGGGAGAGGAGAGGAGAGGAGAGGAGAGGAGAGGAGAGGAGAGGAGAGGAAGGGAGGAGAGAAGAGGAGAGGAGAGGAGATGGGGAGAAGAGAGAAGAGAAGAGAGAAGAGATGGGGAAAAGAGAGGAGAGGACAGGAGAGGAGAGGAGAGACGAGAAGAGACAGAGAGGAGAGGAAAGAGGAGAGGAGAGAAGAAAAGAGATGAGGAGGAGATTGAACTACTTCCTCTCAGCCTTCCTACTGTCTCAGTAAAGAGGAAAATACTAAGTGGAGCTGGTGACAAGCAGAAGAAGAATGAAGGGTTGAGCAGTCCGAGAGCACAAGTAAACCCTGCCCCACAGGCATCACTTAACCCTTTCACTGCAGCACTACCAAACGGTTAACCCTTTCACTGTTAGCATTAGCTGGTCTGGACTACAGACAGAAACACTGTCTTACAGCCAGCCAGCTTTCAATCAAAACTACATTTCACCCCCCCCCCCTCCTCCTCCTCCTCCTCCTCCTCCTCCTCCTCTCTGAAGTCAGTATACTCACAACCAAACAGAACTTTTCCAACAAAAATGTGTTTTGAAAAAGAAACAAACAAACAGTGTTTTGAGTTTGTATGTTGCGGCGAGTAACAGGCTCCCAGCAGCAACTCTTTACTTCATTAACACTTTGAAATGAGACCTCCCCTCTCCATCTCCATCGCTCGCTCTCCTCTCATAGTAGTCTTTGT
>NW_028169201.1:12500-15846 GCF_963971535.1 Notolepis coatsorum | reverse complement strand
CAACCAGTGGTTGTGTAGGTAAGGAGGTGGGAATCAGAGATGCTGCCCCCCCTTCAACAAGTGGCGAGGTAACAGAGGAGAGCAGAGGTTTTTTTGTCCCCCCAAGCCCAACACCGCGTCAGGGTAAAAAAAGGAATAAAAAAAAATTGACAAGTGAAGTAATAGGGGAACATTTGAATGTGGTGGACAATGTACACAGTCAGACAGTGGATGGCGTGGTGGGAAGTGATGGAGGGGTGGGCTCTCAGGATAAGAAAAGAGTGACAAGTTTGGTCATAGAAGACACAGGTTCCTCTCAGTCCAGTATGGACGAGGATGAAGTTGAAAAACAATTGGGTGAGATTGAAAAACAATGGGGGGATGACATCTCAAGTGTTGAGGAAGATGAGTTCCCAAATGCTTCTCAAGTGTCTGATTCACAACGGAAAAAAATGTATGCAGTCAGGCAGATACAGAAGTTCCTGCACACAACAAAAAATTTGAGAAGTGTCAAAGTGGAAGATTTTTTTGAAGATTTGGAGATGTTTATTTTTTCAGCAAGGACTCAAATGAGGTCGAAAAACAATGGGGGGTACACTTCCCAGGAAGTTTTTAGACTGAGAAAGATTGTGCAGAAGCTCAAAAAACTGGATAATATAATGTTATCATGATAATGGAGCTTCTGATGTGTGGAGCCCGGCTGGACATTCAGGAAGGGAGTAGACCTGGGCTTGGACAGTGTCTGCAAGCAGTTGGGACAATGACACTGAAAGATGTTGTGAATGTAGCCGGGTCAGAGGAAGTGGCTTCTTTATTGGGGCTGAGGACGGCCTGTCACAACAGGGTCTGTCTGGACGATTGGACTGAAGCGCGGAGCGTCGGGGAACAATACCTGTTGCAGGATTATTTCGGTGGAACGGAAGGTCCTGATGAAGGGGATCTTTTTTTCATGAGCTGGATATAAAAACTGACACAAATGGACTGACGGGACCTTTTTGGGTTGCTCATATGTTGTTCTTGATGACATATTATGTGTTAAATGGAAGTATGGATATTTTTTTTGGTTTGGGTGGAGCTTCAATGTTTTTTTGTTGTGTTGCAGACGGACAGGTGTATTTTAGCATTTTTTTTATTGTGAGATCTCATGTGGTTTTAAGTATGATGGGGACATATGTTGCCCGATATAATGTGTAGTTAGTTGTTTTTAATTGTATTGACATACACATTGTACATTGTAATGAGAAATATGTAAATAAATGTTTTTCTAAAATCAAAAAAAATCTCTCTCTCTCTCTCTCTCTCTTTCTCTCTCTCTCTCTCTCTCTCTCCCTCTCTCTCTCTCTCTCTCTCTCTCTCTCTCTCTCTCTCCTATGCCACAGAGGGGATGTGAATGGGTTCAGGGAACTAAGTAGTTCAACTGTTGCTCCTAATGAATATATATGGATTTTAAATATGTATCAATGTGAAATATGCTTTATATTTCACTTCCTGATATATAAAACTGCATTTCACGTTAAAGAGGAGAACATACCATAATTAATACATATCCTAGGGTTTGTGTTGATAGACAAGCTATTCAAACTGAGGCAAATGCTCTAAACTATTTCCACTGTGGAAGCAGTGTTACCTTGGCAACAACATCATGGCTGGATGGATCCATATAACGACGGAGCACAACAAAAAATAAGGTTCATAGTTGATTGACTGAGCTTTTGATACAAGGACTAAGGCTAGACAACAGGTGGATATTGTTGTATTATTTTTGTAGAATATTTGTTTTACGTTGGTAATGTTTATAAACACTGGACTAAAACAAACCTATAATCTGATTTACATTGGGTTACGAAATGCCTAAATAGTGTTGTTTCCATCCACAATTCACTCTTCAATAATCCATGTGAATATACCCCACGTTGATATGTTGAATATACCCAACATTGATATATGAATATATACAACATTGATATGTTGAATATACCCCACGCTGATATGTTGAATATACCCCACACTGATATGTTGAATATACCCCACGTTGATATGTTGAATATACCCAACATTGATATGTTGAATATACCCCACCTTGATATGTTGAATATACCCCACGTTGATATGTTGAATATACCCAACATTGATATGTTGAATATACCCCACATTGATATGTTGAATATACCCCACGTTGATATGTTGAATATACCCAACATTGATATGTTGAATATACCCCACGCTGATATGTTGAATATACCCCACGCTGATATGTTGAATATACCCAACATTGATATGTTGAATATACCCCACATTGATATGTTGAATATACCCCACCTTGATATGTTAAATATACCCCATGCTGATATGTTGAATATACCCCACGCTGATATGTTGAATATACCCCACATTGATATGTTGAATATACCCCACACTGATATGTTGAATATACCCCACGTTGATATGTTAAATATACCCCACATTGATATGTTAAATATACCCCACATTGATATGGTGATATTGAAGTGTTAATATTAAAACATACTAATGAATAAATAAATCATAATAATAATATAAAAAGAAAATTGAGCAAGCAATTGCATGTGTTCAAACTGTTTTTGAAGCCAATATTTCCAGACTAAGCAGAATGCTATTTTAAAAGAATGTCTTCCTGCCTGCCTGTATGTCTGTCTATATCTCTGTTTGTATGTCTGTCTTTATCTCTGTCTGACTACATGTCTGTCTGTATGTCCATCATTTTGCTGTGTGTGTGTGTGTGTGTGTGTGTGTGTGTGTGTGTGTGTGTGTGTGTGTGTGTGTGTGTGTGTGTGTGTGTGTGTGTGTGTGTGTGTGTGTGTGTGTGTGTGTGTGTGTGTGTGTGTGTGTGTGTGTGTGTGTGTGTGTGTGTGTGTGTGTGTGTGTGTGTGTGTGTGTGTGTGTGTGTGTGTGTGTGTGTGCATGTGTGTGTGTTTATATGTGAGGTATTTGTGTGTCAATGCAGCTTTATTTTGCTTTTCACACTTTCACATTGTGTTGTGATGCTAATCAGTGCATCGTCTGATGCTAATGAGAGCAGAGAGAGAGAGAGAAGAGAGAGGCTGATTAAGAGGTAAACTGTCAGACAGTGTATGTTTTAAATCTGTGCGTGCACCTTTGAGGTGCCCTTTATTATTTTTGAGGACCTGTCCCCAAATATGTCTGTCCACGTCCCTGGTGAGAGGAGAGGAGAGGAGAGGAGAGGAGAGGAGAGGAGAGGAGAGGAGAGGAGAGGAGAGGAGAGGAGAGGAGAGGAGATGAGAGGAGAGGAGAGGAGAGGAAAGGAGAGGAGAGGAGAGGAGAGGAGAGGAGAGGAGAGGAGAGGAGAGGAGAGGAGAGGAGAGGAGAG
>NW_028169201.1:0-10000 GCF_963971535.1 Notolepis coatsorum | reverse complement strand
ATTAGTCTATTCTCATCTCTTCTATTATGTATATTATATTCTAGTCTATTCTCATCTCTTCTATTATGTCTATTCTATTCTATTCTAATCTCTTCTATATGCCTATTTTATTCCATTATATTCTCATACCTTCTCTTATGTATTATTCTATTGTATTCTATTTGCATCTCTTCTAGTATGTCTATTATATTATATTCTCATCTATTCTATTGTATCTATTGTGTTCTATATTTTATTACTTTCTGTTCTGTTGGTAAGTGTCTTCATGACTACAAATAAATGCATATTTATGTATAATTTTTAACCCATTTTTGTATTGTTTATCGAAAATAACTAAACAAAAAAACAACATGGCATTCTTCATTACTCCATATTTCAAAAAGACATGTAACATGTAATGTGTCTTTCTAGCAATGTAGAAACTGGGGTTCTTTCAATATAGTTTATTCATGACTGGTAGCAAGTAACAAGTAGCATACATTGGGGTGTGGCTTATGTAGCCTGGTAGATGGTGCCATGGTGGTTCATATAAATCACATCACGTATAACATACATCACCGAAATATGTCTCTGTGTTGTAAACAAATGTCCTCATAGTACTATTAACTCATTCCCTGCCAACAACGATTTTATACGTGTTTGTCTGCCAATCGTTGAAAGCCAACCACATATACATGCGTTATTTGATCGTTATTTCTTTTATTCGCTATTTCCATTCGTTATCCATCCAGGCAGCCTGTGTTACCATAGGGACTGAGTCTGAGATTGCAAAAGTCCAATACCGCCGCCTGGTGGTATGCAGCCGATGTTGCACCTCCTTTGAGACTCTGTGTATGGGGCTGTGCGTAGATGAAATTCCTCCGGGCGGACATTTCTAGTAACCTGGATCAAGGGCTTTACCCGATCGCATTGAATAGGTTTCGGGACCCCCGATTCATTATGCTGTGGTGGGTTATGTCGTGAGCCAAATGGACATACGATCTACCAGATGGCAATCAAATAATTGGAATATTCTTCTTGGAATTCCACCGGCCACAGGTAAGAGCAATTTAACGTCAATTTCAGCTTGATTGTGCCTTGTTTTCATAGCCATCGCCCTGATCAGCGTATGGGGTTGTACTAACGAAGGCCGTTATTGACAATCAATTAATCAGAAATGCCCCCCCCCCCTTTCATGCATTCATGATGGAACATAATACCAATCATATGCATTTGAATTTTTAAGTGTAGCGTGTGTAGTGACGGAACGCCAATGGATTTAATATAATACACGTATCGGGCTATTACTAGCCTCCCAGGAATTACTAGCCTCCCAGGAATTACCCTAAACCGCTCTAAAACCATACTTATATTCACCACGGTATAAAACGGGAATGTACGGATGGAAACATTATTTCTTTTCCACATCTTGAACGATAGACACTCAATAGAATAAACATTTACAGACTTTTCTTTTTTAAATGGTCCATTTGCATTGTTACAGACCCTGTCCTTATGTATATATATATAGAGGGAGTTATGTATATTGTCTGTTGTATATATAGGCATGTTTTGTTTGTTGTTGTCTTTAGTCTCCCTCTTGTGTCTACATATCCCCATTCTCAGGTGTCTCCCAGTTCCAGCACCAGTAGCGACTGGTCAATCAGGATCTCACTCCAGCAACAGCAGCAGTGCAACGGCAGCTGTTGCTGATCTGCAATCAACCTCTCTCCCCTCCATATATCCTAGAAGACCATGTGCAGTGTTAGTTAGCTCTCTGGTTCATTGTGGTAAAGTAGAGCTCTTGGTGTCTTTTGTGGTAACTCCCTGTGTGTCTTCTGGTAATAGAGCTGAGGCTCTTAGGGTACCTTTGGTAGAGCTGGTGAAGGCTCTGGTACTTGCATTGTTGTTAGTATAGGACATCTCTTTTGTTTTAATTTTTATAGTAGAAACTGTCTTTCGTGTTGTGTATCTTGTGTAGAGCTGTGGCCTTTTGGGCATTAGGAATGGTGTAGAGCTGGTACCTGAAGCTCTGGTTCATTGTATTGTGTTTAAGTCATTATAGTTTGTTGCACATTTCTGTTAACCCTTTGTATATGTGTTCCCTGTTTACCCAGCCTATGGTGATTACTTTTCTATGTATTAAAGGTGCTATGCATTATAAATGTCATTTTTCAGTCTCTAGCATTGTATTATAGTAATAGGAGTTCGTATCAATGTGTTTTTGGGCCTAAATACTATATTGGCGAATTCCTCAGCTACAGCCCATCCCCTCTTTGCCTCTAGTAAATCAGGTCATGTTGATTTGACGACCTGGTGCACGTCACAGGGCGCTGTTTATAGCGCACGGTGATGTGATTGGCTCTGTGGTTTTAGTAATGCCCGCCTCCATTCTTGCTACCTGCAGGGTGGAAGGTTTGTCCAGAAGATCACTAATCAGCTGAAGCCTGATGCGGTTCCCTCGGTCTTCGACAGACAGACCGGCGTTAGCTCTCGGGACTCGGGAGCGATCGCTAGCTACTTAGCACCAGCCGGGGCCGGCGTTAGCAACCGGGAGCGTCGTTGAGCATTCAGCCTGCTGGCTACCTAGATCCACTTCAACCAGCGTCGCGGAGCATTCAGCCTGCTGGCTACACAGCTTGTCGGTGTGCTAATAGCCTCTGCAAGCTAACGGTAGCTGGCTACACAGCTTGTCGGTGTGCTGGAGCCTCTGCAAGCTAACGTTAGCTGGCTACACAGCTTGTCGGTGTGCTGGAGCCTCTGCAAGCTAACGGTAGCTGGCTCCAGGCTATTAGCACATCGACAAGCTGCTGGAGCTCCCGACGCTCGGCTGGTTGAAGTGGATCTAGGTAGCCAGCAGGCTGAATGCTCCGCGACGCTCCCGGTTGCTATCATGTGCAGGTCCTCTTCTCAGACCTGTGTGGCAAAGCACTGCACACGCATCATACAAGCTACACATCGCTGCATGTTGATCAATGGTGGCCCACTCGGTGCATCACAGTGGGCTACTATTGTGCTAACAACAACCGCGGTGTCCGGCTTGTCGGCCGGCATGAGTGCTCGATTTGGGGTGGTTCTCTCCTCCTTGTGTGCCCCCGTTCTCGCGGGTGTCCTGCCGGGGAGCTTGTGGACGTGACAACAGCGGCGGCCGTAGCGTTAGTTAGCTCAGAGCTATTGTGTACCACTAGCGTTACGGCGGGCTCGAGCACCCTACGGCTGCCGCCGTTGTCGCGTCCATGGGCTCCCCGGCAGGGTACCCGTGGGGACGGGGGTGTACAGAGAGGAGAGAACCATTTTGTGTCGGGCGTGCATGCCGGACGTCGGGATATGTTGTTAGCACAATAGCTACCAAGCTAAGCTATGTTAGCTTCTAACGGTGTATACACAATATGTACAACGACACAATGATTTACATTATTACAAATATGGTAACGTGGTTGTGGCTTTTACAAATAGTGGTAACATATATATAGATAGACAGTACTGCTACATCTCTATATTTATGACATACCATATTTGTATTGCTACAGTACTGCTCAGTACTGCTATGATGGAGACCAGAGAAAGACTTTCGTCTTGTTTACATCAGGGTCCCCCAATTTCAATTCATGGTAACATATTATATATATATAGATAGACAGTACTGCTACATCTCTATATTTATGACATACCATATTTGTATGTAACCTGAAACCTAATCTCTGACGGGGAGATGGGCGGAGCTATTTGGTGGGTGGCTGTCACTCAAAGTCTGGGTGGAGCCAAGCCAATAATAGCCTGCTTTCATGAGGCTGAAAAATGCTGGTTTTGAGTACAAGATTAGAAATATAAAACAATGATTATTTTTGGAATAAAAATTACAGATGTGTTACATAGACTCACAGGAAGTGTGTAAAGTTGCCCAAATAGTGCTAGGAATAGCAGTGCATAACCCCTTTAACCTTTTGTTTTCGCACACAGGGAGAATTGAGGACAGGAAGATACCCTGGGTCTACATTGTTGCATCATGTAGGTGACCTGATGTTAAAGACACCAGCTTTAGAGTGAGCACCACCACCTGTACTTTTGGGCGTTCAGCGCCTGTAAAGGGGAGGGTGGGTTTTCATTTCCTTTTGTATTTTATTTGGTGCCACTAGGAAGTCCTTCTTGCTCTCTGTGTTGCTGAGTTTTTTTTGTGTTTGCAAAATAAATACTATTATTTAGCAAATTATTTCCGTGGGTTTTGTGTCACTGCACCCTCACCTACCCTGTACGTACCCCTTACTGGGGTACGTAACATGCATGTTCTTGGTATCTGATTCTAGGGACATCTATGGATTTCAGGGAATGTATTCCCAGTGTCAGAAATACTGTGCATGTTACTAGGCTTGAGTAAATTGTAATGAACCAAATGAGAATATCAATTACATTTTATTTTTATTTGTTTATCTTTGACTGTGAATAACACCATGCTAAAATTTACCAGACCTGAAAAATCTAAGCAAATGAATAAATGGAAGATGATTAAACAGAATGTTTTGTAGATACAGTACTGAATTCTGCCATCCGGACACATGCAATTTGAAATATGATTTTTTTTATCCACTTTTTCTCCTCCTTTTTCAGTTTTTTCTCCCATCCCAATTTAGTCGTGCCAATTCACCCCTCCCCTGTCTTGATCGTTGCTCGCATGTGCCCCCCACTGGTCGGTCGTAGGGAGGCTTGAAGAATCTATCGCATGTCCCCTCCGATACATGCAGAGTCAGCCAGCCACTTCTTTTCACCTGCCAGCGCGGACTCTCATTGGCTAGGTGTAACGTGTGGGAGGCTCACACTACCCTCGACATCTCCTGTCCTTGCTGTGCAGGCGCCCTGACCGACCTGTAGGAGTCGCTGTTTACAACGACCAGATTACCACCCATCGACTCCCCTCCCGCTGACTCTGCCAATTGAGTCAGTATGGCGGCCGGCCCAAGCCGGAGGCAACGCTGACAGCCGGATTCGATACCGGTGTCTCTCGCGTTGGTGACGAGCGCAATGTCCGCTGCACCACCCAGCCGCCCTGTAATTTGAAATATGATTATAGAATATAGAATATCAGGCCTAAAATGGTTATGCGATTAATTAGATTAATTTATTACAAATCCTGTAATTAATTAGATACATTTTTGTTATCGCTTGACAGCATTAAAAATAACACAATAATCAAACAACCAAAAAATTGATACATATAGCACGTTTCATTTAGAAGGCTAATGTTCAACTCACCTAATGAGATGGATGGGCACTATGCTTGAAGCACAACAAGTCCAGTCTATATTTAATTTTGGAGACAGCGACTCGGAGATCATCCTCCACATTCAGATCTCAGGATCTGTACTTATTTTTTATATAAGTCAGTGCAGAGAATGTTTTTTCGAATAGGTAGGTAGATCCAAATGGCGGATAGCGTATTCCCCCTCAATTGATATCCAGTCGGCATCGGAGGTGGGCAGCGAGCTGGGACGCATTCTCCATCAGAAACAAGCACGCCTCATTCACACATTCTATGAAATCAATACATTCTGGAAATCATCTCGCGAAAACATTATTCAGAATGGTATAATGGGATCAAAGAGCACCTACGGGAGGCTTCAATTCTAAACTGGCCCCCATAAATGTCCAAACCCCCCCTCCAACCCCCTCCCAATGTACAGTTTCCTCCCCCTCGTATGTATATATTTTATTTTAGGATCTCTGTTTAGCAGTACTGTATGCATATCTTGTATGTCACAAATGTAACAGTACTGTATATCTTATGTCATGTATGTCATAAATGTCATGATATATATCTGTATATGTATGTATGTCATGAATGTCCTTATGAATTGAAAATGGGGGACCCTGATGTAAACAAGATGAAAGTCTTTCCTGGTCTGCATCCCCTTAACAATTGTATGTATTGAGCCGTACTGTATTGTACCCCATTCTGCAATCTGTTAATAAAGTTTTCAATCAATCAATCAATCTCTGTGGAAGGGAGCTGCCATTTTGTTCCGAGGGAGTGGCCAGCTTATCCATAATAATAATATAATAATAATAATAATAATAATAATGCAGGACCTGTCGCAGAGGTCTTTAATTGGCATGCAACGACACTCAATGTTTAGCGGCACACGGCGGTTAGTTAGCACACACACACCGGAACACACATGCATGCATTGTCTTTAGGATCGCCGATGCGATACTCCTCTGCGCTTAACCCATCCCGTCGTCCTTTCCCCCAAGGGCAGCCGGGAGCAGATGAGGGCTGTGGCGTGAGCCACGCCCGCCGACCATCCAAGAGCTCCTGCCCGTCTTCGTCACGGACACGACAGCGTTAGCGATCTGTTGTTTAGCATGTTTTTCCATTGGGTTTCTCTTATCGGGGGGGGGGGGGGGGGGACCCTTGCGAGCACGGGGAGAACATGCAAACTCCACACGGAAAGGCCTGGGAGATACCCCATCTGGATAACTGACATCATGGAAACCTGATCCCCAAGCGGGAATCGAACCCTGGACCTTCTTGCTGTGAGGCAACAGTGTTAACCACTACACCACATGCCGCTCCACTACACCACCGTGCCGCTCCACTACACCACCATCCAGCTAACTTAACTAAACCTGTGCTGGCCAGGTTAAAATGTTTCGATCTGTTGCCAATGCCATAGTGATTTAGCCAAACCTGCTTTGTGGAACCGAAAAGCCTGACTTATGTCAAGTTATCCTGAAGATTATCCGGCTAACTCAGTTAGCCACGTACAGGGAATGGGGCCCTGGGATGGGAACGACAAGACTAGATGTGACACTGAATACAAGACAAGACTAGGAACATAACATCAACACAAGGAATCTAACAAACTAGGAACATAACACTAACAGGGGAACATGACGGACACACTGGGAGACACAGCTAAAGGGGAAGGACGCAGAGGAACATAGAAACACTAAAGAGCCACCAGTGCACCAGGAGGGTATGCACCAGTGAGGGTAGTCCAAGGGTGAATGGAGGGATAAGTCCAGGAATACGAGGGGGGAAGAGGGCAGGACCGGGTGGAATGTAACACCATCTTTGTCTTCTTTTTCACAGCCTCCCCTATTACACAATGGAGCACCTTCTGCTGATGGTGGAGCACTCCCTGTCATCCAACCAGAAGACTTCCCTAACTTTCCTCTACCACAACAACCGACAAGTGTATGCACAGTTCTGGATGCAAATGGCATACGTAGCTACAACAGAGTTATAATTTCCCTACCTGATTCTATAGTTGAATGTGTGCTGTTGCAAAATGTCTGTGTACTGTACAAGTCATTTTAACGTTTGGTCTTTGTTTAATTGTTCAATTTGTTTAATTCTAGCTTACCACCGGACAAGGAATGATACAGTGCAAGTGCGCCATCCCTCTCTGTGGCTATTCATCCGTCACCTGAAAGACCGCCAGACACTGACTGAAGGAAACATCATGGTGGCGAGGCGATGTACCCCGACGACGGCGACGCAAGTGGAGGATCTTAGAGGCCACACTTATAATGATGGCAATCGAAATATTGAGTCATACTGGAGCGCAGTCAGCCACTATGTTGTGGAAGCTGTTTAGAATTGCCCTGGCTGGCTTGTGGACATGTGCTGTTCCCTGGAATAATTTTGACACGTTCTTTGCTAAACTGAAGATCCTTATAGTAAATTGAGTTTTGTATTTCTTTGTTCTTGAAATAGTCTTCAAAGGACAGCACTTGCAGAGTGCCGGTTCCTGGCACTGGTTGAAAAGCACTAGAGCCCTTTCCAGTTTTAAGTGAACTGCATAATTAGTGCAATTTATTTTGCTTATTTTGATTGTTTAAATGTATACTGTTCATTAGGAATTATAGATTAAATTAAATGTGTACTGTGTCTCCTTCTTCTTTTTCTTTCGGCTTTTCCCGTCAGGGGTCGCCACAGCGGATCATCCGTTTCCATCTGTTTCTGTCATCTGCGTTGTCCTCCGTCACTCCCACTGCCTGCATGTCCTCCTTCACTGTGTCCATAAACCTCCTCTTGGGCCTTCCCCTCCTCCTCTTTCCTGGCAGCTCCATCTCCAGCATCCTCCTCCCGATATACCCCACCTCCCTCCTCCGCACATGTCCAAACCATCTCAGTCTTGCTTCTCTCACTTTCTGCCCGAACTGCTCAACATGGGCCGTTCCTCTGATGTAGACATTTTCGATTTTGTCCAACCTTGTTACTCCCAGAGAGAACCTTAACATCTTCATCTCTGCCACCTCCAGCTCCGCCACCTGCTTGTTGGTCAGCGCCACTGTTTCTAGACCATACGCATACAGCATAGCTGGTCTCACTACCGTGCTGTAGACCTTTCCCTTTACTCTTGCTGGTACCCTTCTATCGCAGTGTACTAAATCTAAACTAAATGTGTACTGTGTCTGTGTCTAAATTGCACTCAACTCATGGAGGTGAGTTTAATTTCGCTATGAGGTATGAGTTTGTCACTCCACACTCCACAGCAACCCCATGTCGGAGTAACAGTGTTGAGCTTGAGAGAGTTTGGAAGCTAGCTCTCTCCTTCAAATCCCTCTACTACCAGAGGATAATTGGATAATAGGTTGGGTGTAATTAGCTACCAAATTAAGAGAAAGGGGGATACAATCAGATACAAATTTATGAAAAAAGGAAATGTGGTAACATAGGGCCTAATTCTTGGTGAAAAAAGAGGGCAGCCTTGAAAATTAAAACCCACCTGATTAAGGCCAACGGCTTCTAGTCATCATTGTTACTATTATTATTATTATTATTATTATTATTATTATTATTATTATTATTATTATTATTATTATTATTATTATTATTATTATTATTATTATTATTATTATTATTATTATTATTATTATTATTATTATTATTATTATTATTATTATTATTATTATTATTATTATTATTATTATTATTATTATTATTATTATTATTATTATTATTATTATTATTATTATTATTATTATTATTATTATTATTAGTATTATTATTAGTATTTTTGTTGCTTTGTAAAGCGCCCCTTGGGTTTCATGAAAAGCACTATATAAATACAAGCTATTATCATCATTATTATTAAGTCAAGACTTTAGTCTGTGTGAGAATGAAAGCGAGAGGACTTTACAGATGAATGTATTTTGTATGTGTGTGGCGCTACACTGTGTTTTGTTCCATACTCTGTTTCTGACGCCATTCAGTACATAGTCAAGCCCCCCGTTGAACCAATGCAATCATTCCGCATTGTTGTCGCCTCAATACCAAATCAAACCAGCTGTGTGTGAATGTCTCACAATGAGGAGCTAAGTGTAGGGAGAGGAGAGGAAGAGACAACACACAGTGGACACATCCAGAGATGAAGAGAAAATATCCATCCCATCTCTCTATCATTATGATGTTTTCATACCATAAGAAAAAGCTATTATGATGTTTGGTATGATTACATGCTGTGGTGAATTCTCTCTCTCTTTCTCTCTCTCTCTCTCTCTCTCTCTCTCTCTCTCTCTCTCTCTCTCTCTCTCTCTCCCTCTCTCTCTCTCTCTCTCTCTCTCTCTCTCTCTCTCTCTCTCTCTCTCTCTCTCTCTCTCTCTCTCTCTCTCTCTCTCTCTCTCTCTCTCTCTCTCTCTCTCTCTCTCTCTCTTTCCCTTCATCCCTCTCTCCCTCTCTCTATTTCACTCCTTCACTCTCTCCCTGCCTCTCACTAGCTATCTTCATCACTCTCTCTTTCTATCTCTCTCTTTCTCTCTACACCTCTCCCCTTCTCTATCTATTTATGTGTGTGTGTGTGTGTGTGTGTGTGTGTGTGTGTGTGTGTGTGTGTGTGTGTGTGTGTGTGTGTGTGTGTTGTGTGTGTGTGTGTGTGTGTGTGTGTGTGTGTGTGTGTGTGTGTGTTTGTGTGTGTGTGTGTGTGTGTGTGTGCGTGCGTCTCATCTTGTCTAAGCCAGTAATTAGCAGTAATTACAATTTCTAACTGTTTCTACATCAGCAGCTGTAGTTGTAGCATGC
>NW_028169202.1:50000-67785 GCF_963971535.1 Notolepis coatsorum | reverse complement strand
AGTACTGGCCGGGGAGACGGTGTCCACCGCACAGACCCATTTTATTTTATTTGTTGGGGTTGTGTGTTGTGTGTGTGTGTGTGTGTGTGTGTGTGTGTGTGTGTGTGTGTGTGTGTGTGTGCTGTGTGTGTGTGTGTGTGTGTGTGTGTGTGTGTGTGTGTGCAGGTTAGCGTGTGTGTGTGTTGGTTTTATGAAGATGCCGTGAGATTTTTGTGTCTCTACTGACTGTTTTAGTCGATGTTTTAATAAAGAATATCCAAAGTATCTCTCTCTCTCTCTCTCTCTCTCTCTCTCTCTCTCTCTCTCTCTCTCTCTCTCTCTCTCTCTCTCTCTTCTCTCTCCCTCTTCTCTATCTCTCTCTCCCTCCATCCTCTCTCATCTCTCTCTCTCTCTATCTATCTCTAATTATCTATCTCTCTATATCTCTCTCTATCTCTTTTATCTCTATCTCTCTCTCTCTATATTCTCTCTCTCTCTCTCCTATCTCTCTCTCTCTCTCTCTCTCTCTTCTCTCTCCTCTCTCTCTCTCTCTCTCTCTCCTCTCTCTCTCGCTCTCTCTATCTCTCTCTCTATCTCTCTATATCTCTCTATCTCTCTATCTCTCTATCTATATATCTCTCTATCTCTCTATATATATCTCTATCATCTATCTATCTATCTATCTATCTATCTATCTATCTATCTATCTATCTATCTATCTATCTATCTATCTATCTATCTATCTATCTATCTATCTATCTATCTATCTATCTATCTATCTATCTATCTATCTATCTATCTATCTATCTATCTATCTATCTATCTATCTATCTATCTTATCTATCTATCTATCTATCTATCTATCTATCTATCTATCTATCTATCTATCTATCTATCTATCTATCTATATATCTCTATCTCTATCTCTATCTCTCTCTATATCTATCTCTATCTCTATCTCTCTATATCTCTCTCTATCTCTCTCTATCTCTCTATATCTCTCTCTCTCTCTATCTCTCTATCTCTCTATCCCTCTCTCTCTCTCTCTCTCTCTCTCTATCTCTCCTCTCCTATCTCTCTCTCTCTCTCTCTCATCTCTCTCTCTTCTCTCTCTCTCTCTCTCTCTCTCTCTCTATCTCTCTCTCTCTCTCTCTCTCTTATCTCTCTCTCTCTCTCGCTCTCTCTATCTCTCTCTATATATCTCTCTATCTCTCTATCTCTATATCTCTCTATCTCTCTATATATATCTCTATATATCTATCTATCTATCTATCTATCTATCTATCTATCTATCTATCTATCTATCTATCTATCTATCTATCTATCTATCTATCTATCTATCTATCTATCTATCTATCTATCTATCTATCTATCTATCTATCTATCTATCTATCTATCTATCTATCTATCTATCTATCTATCTATCTATCTATCTATCTATCTATCTATCTATCTATCTATCTATCTATCTATCTATCTATATATCTATCTATCTATCTATCTATCTATCTATCTATCTATCTATCTATCTATCTATCTATCTATCTATCTAACTATCTATCTATCTATCTATCTATATATCTATCTATCTATCTATCTATCTATCTATCTATCTATCTATCTATCTATCTATCTATCTATCTATCTATCTATCTATCTATCTATCTATCTATCTATCTATCTATCTATCTATCTATCTATCTATCTATCTATCTATCTATCTATCTATCTATCTATCTATCTATCTATCTATCTATCTATCTATCTCTATCTATCTCTATCTATATCTATCTATCTATCTATCTATCTATCTATATATCTAGCTATATATATATCTATCTATCTATCTATCTATATATCTATATATCTATATATCTCTATCTCTTCTATATATCTCTATCTCTCTATCGCTCTCTATATCTCTATATATATCTATTTATCTCTCTATCTCTCTATATATATATCTATATCTCTCTCTTTCTCTCTCTTTCTATCTTTCTATATAATTCTGTCTATCTATGTTACGATGGGGTAGGTTAGAACACAGTTTGCAGAAAGGGAACGGAATGGAGGAGGCAGAGACGAGGCTTGAAGCTTGGAGAAGGGAGTTTACTGTAGAACCAAGGGCAATACCAAGAACATACAGAAACTACTACTTAACATACTTCTCAAAACAAAACAACAAACACTAACACTTACTAGAGGATGACAGCACAATACGGCGTGGACAGGAAACAGGGAGGCAGAAAGGAGGAATGTCGCCACAAGGAAGGGAGGACAGACAGACACCTAAATACCAATCAAGAACACCTGGCCAACACAGAATCACAACACAACCTAGACAATAAACAATGACAACTAAACACAACTAAACACAAAAGCAACTCATAACAACCCAAAACAGTGCACCACATCACACCAGGGAAGGGAACGTCAATGACAGCACACACCAGGACACCACATTGATCACACTATTAATTAAGGTTAAAACAGTAGTCAGGATGTCCCGTGTACTGGACTGCACCGTCTGCGGATGGCCACCAGAGGGTAGGAGACCAATGTTAGGCAGAGAGCCACTGTTGGGTGGAGGGCACTGGCCCAATGTTAGGTGGAGGGCACTGCCCAATGTTACCATCCTGCCCAGTCCAGCCAGGACCGGGCCTAGGAACGTGACAATCTATATATCTCTTCCCAATATATCTATCTATATATATATATATTAAGGCTGTCAAAGTTAACGCGATATTAACCGTGTTAACGCCTGATTCTATTAACGCCACTATTTTTTTTAACTCAAGATTAACTAAAAGAAAACAACAAAAACTTTTTTTTTTTACTTCACTCAGGTGTATTATTGATGCTCTCATTGATACTATGTTTGTTTCTGAAGTGTGTGTGTGTGTGTCTGTGTGTGTGTGTGTGTGTGTGTGTGTGTGTGTGTGTGTGTGTGTGTGTGTGTGTGTGTGTGTGTGTGTGTGTGTGTGTGTGTGTGTGTGTGTGTGTGTGTGTGTGTGTGTGAGATATAGAGAGAGAGGGGGGTGAGATAGATGAGGAAGGGGCAAGAGAGAAAGAGAGCTAGGAGAGTGTGTGTGCTCATTCTGCCGAGGACGCCGTAACACGTCTTTGATATCAATATTTCAAAAATATGTGATCCGAAATCATATTTCTCCTCCGGGGACCTGATATATACTGCTGAGCTCCACTCAACTGTCTAACGGTTCAAGAGCGCCATCTGGTGGCCGATCGGCCGATCGGCAGATCGGCCAACAGGAAGTGACGCACCAAACAGGAAGTGCTCATCCATATTTCGTCCGGGCACTCGCGATCGTTAGCCGGACTCCATCTCGACACACTGGATAATCAATCGCTATCCTCCCCTAACTCAATAAACAACGTTATTTGGACGTATATAGTATTATACAACCTGGAAATGGTTCATCTAGATCAACATCCCATAATCGAAAACTGTCTACTCCAAGCTGTATCGTCCAACGGCGCGAGGAAGATACGGTATAAGATCCAGCGTTATTTCCAACGTGTTCTTTACTAACTGCTCTGATGACCATATGACCCACACTAGATGAATGATATAACGTTGCCCACAGAATTATAAACGACCCCCCCGCCCATCCGGTCAACATCAGATGATACGTAGTAACTTCTAGAAGTACCTCCAGTTGAAATTTTTTATCTGCACCGATCGCTAACAGACTGTATTTGATCATCAATATAATGCATTTGGGGCTATAAATCAAGTTCTGGAGAAAGCTGCAGAAACGATAAAAACATACTTATACTTTAGACCATATTTTAGTATGAATATGTGAATGAAAAAGTATAACGTTGCTACACCCTGAACAATAGATATAGGACATTGAATGGGCCATAATAATGTCAATTTAGCAATAGAATTTAAAAAGTTATAGCCCTGCAAAGAAGGGGAACTTCTCCATAGACAAATAGAGCTGGCTAGGGATGGTAAATTATGAATTTAAACCATGGCGATCAAAGTGTTAACTATGGACAATCATGCGATTAATTGAATTAAATATTTTAATCGATTGACAGCACTAATATATATATATATATATATATATATATATATATATATATATATATATATCATCCCTATATATCCCTCCCCCTCCCACTCTACCTATCGCTCCCTCTATTTATGTCCCCCATATCTCCCTATTCCCTTCCCTATCTCTGTATATCCATCTATCTATATATATATATATATATATATATATATCTCGCTCTCTCTATCTCGTTATCTCTCTATCTCTCTCTCTCTATCTCTATCTATCTCTATATATTCTATATATATATCTCTATATCTCTCTATCTCTCTATATCTCTCTCTATATCTCTCTATATCTCTCTATATATCTCTATCTATCTATCTCTCTATCACTCTATCTCTCTCTCTATCTCTTTATATCTCCCGATCTCCCTGTCTCTCCCTCTCTCTCTCTATATATATATATATATATAAATATGTCTCTCTCTCTCTCTCTCTCTCTCTCTCTCTCTCTCTCTCTCTCTCTCTCTCTCTCTCTCTCTCTCTCTCTCTCTCTCTCTCTCTCTCTCTCTCTCTCTCTCTATATATATATCTCTATATCTCTCTATCTATATATATCGCGCTCTCTATATCTCTCTCTCTCTCTCTCTCTCTCTCTCTCTCTCTCTCTCTCTTCTCCCCTGTTGAACAGTAGCTAATGGCAGCAGTGTCTTTGCACATCAGTGATAAGATCACAGGCACCATGACAAGCTGAAAGGCCTGGGAGTCCGAGAGGAGCTGGACAGCCTGACTGCCATATGCCACTCATTATGTACAGTGGGGCTGCTCAGGGCAGCTAGTCTGTGAGGTGAGTTTGAGGGGATTACTGAATACTTGAGCGAGTGTCATTTGGTGTTAATACTTAAAGTATTAGCTTGTACTATGTGCTATATATCCCTCCCCCTCCCACTCTACCTATCGCTCCCTCTATTTATGTCCCCCATATCTCCATATTCCCTTCCCTATCTCTGTATATCCATCTATCTATCTATATATATATATATATATATATATATATATATATATATATATATATATATATATATATATATATATATCGCTCTCGCTCTCTCTATCTCGTTATCTCTCTATCTCTCTCTCTCTATCTCTATCTATCTCTATATATCTATATATATCTCTATATCTCTATATCTCTCTATATCTCTCTCTATATCTCTCTATATCTATCTATAAATCTCTATATCTATCTCTCTCTCTATCACTCTATCTCTCTATCTCTTAATATCTCCCGATCTCCCTGTCTCTCCCTCTCTCTCTCTCTATCTATCTCTCTCTATATATATATATATATCTCTCTCTCTCTCTCTCTCTCTCTCTCTCTCTCTCTCTCTCTCTCTCTCTCTCTCTCTCTCTCTCTCTCTCTCTCTCTATATCTCTCTCTCTCTCTCTATCTCTATATATATATATCTCTATATCTCTCTATCTATATATATCGCGCTCTCTATATCTCTCTCTATATCTCTCTATCTCTCTCTCTATCTCTCTCTCTCTCTCTCTCTCTTCTCCCCGGTTGAACAGTAGCTAATGGCAGCAGTGTCTTTGCACATCAGTGATAAGATCACAGGCACCATGACAAGCTGAAAGGCCTGGGAGTCCGAGAGGAGCTGGACAGCCTGACTGCCATATGCCACTCATTATGTACAGTGGGGCTGCTCAGGGCAGCTAGTCTGTGAGGTGAGTTTGAGGGGATTACTGAATACTTGAGCGAGTGTCATTTGGTGTTAATACTTAAAGTATTAGCTTGTACTATGTGCTAGGGCTGCACAATAATTTGTTTAGAAATCACAATATGGCAGAGTGCACTTTCCAGACCGCAGGAGGCTGCCATATTTGATAGAGGCAAAACCACTCTAAATGAAGTAGTGTGGTGCACTGGTGCTGCAGAGAAGCCCTGGCCTACACATCATAATCTACAGACGTCAATAACACATGTTGGCATATGAATTGGTGGGCACTTGTACACAAAGAGTGTAGGCTAATGTGAAGTGCATACGTATTGTACAAGAGTGGATGGTCAAATAGCTGCCAGTCATCTGTTGCAGACGTACTGTACTGTAGATGAATGGAAATGAGCTGTTTCAAATATCAACCATTTGATGTGAAAGTCTACAGTATGATTGTGCATCAGACAAAGTATGCTCCTGTCCCAGTGACCTACTGTAGGATGAAAAGAAGTGATAGTTAAAGGGGCACTACACCAAAAAGATTGATTTTGGACATAATCTCACACACATCCAAAAACTCGGAGTTGAATCCTTGTGCTGTGTTAATTACAGCTCAATATAATGATAAGGTAGTAGTCCCTGTAAGACAAGGTATTCCTATTTTTCCCTTCCACATAATGTCATGGTACACAACACAAGGATTCAATGTCCCAGATGGCATCACTGGTGGCCATATTCAAACTAATTTACTCTCAATAACTGCCAAACAAAATTCATGTGTGCAAACCTGTTTTTGGATGTGTGTGAGATTTGTGTTTTTTTTTCTTCTTTTTTGTGAAATGCCCCTGTATAGACAGGGTCAATTTTCAGAAAAACATAACCCTGAAGGCATTTCGTGTTTATTTTTGGTACACAACATTTCTAGGGGTATTAAGGAGTGCTGAATCCAAATCTTCTGTATACCAAGCTCAAAAATGTCAAATAAGGCCTCAAAATTGAGAAATCCAACATGGCCGCCAGCGCCAGGCTGAAATCTATTTAAGTGCATATCTTTTTGACTAAACAAGGTAGAAACATGAATGAAATATGTTTTTATATGTTTGCATACATGAGGAATTTAAAATCATATCCTGATTTTAGATCAGTTGTGAAAATGTTGCTTGAAACTCATATTTATAGCAGAAACGGTGGTCGTTATTGATGCATAACTCATCAACCAAATAAGAAAGAAAAGCAGGATGATCCCAGGCCATGGATTTATTCATCAAACTCTTTTCTCTTGAATTTCTTTAATCAACATGCCATTTATGCAAATTAGATAGTCCTTAATATGCGTACAGTAGCTTAGGTACAGTAATTTATTGTCAGTCATCAATCGTATTCAGGCAGGTGTTGCAAGTGTCTTGCAGTTGCATGATTCATCCAATGCCACTTTTCCTGAATAGAATAGAATAGATTATAATATAATATAATAAAATAAAAATATTATTTTACCATATCAATATAAGTGAATGTTCAAGTTTCTTTATTAGTTGTCATACAGAATACAGAATACTTTGCATGAAATTTTTCTTTCTGTGTTGCTCCTGAGAGTGTGCTAGATAATAACAAGATAGTATAAAATAAGTATAATAAGTATAAAATAGAAAGTCAAGTACGTAAACAAGTGTAAACAACAAAATTGTTCAGTGTATCTATATATACAGTACAGCTGGTACAAGAATGGTGAAGTATAGCTTAGCTTGTGGTGCCACCTTGTAGTGGTGAGGTGCAATAAGGAATGAGAATGATGTGCAATTTCCTTAACAATAATATAAATATAAAGTGTAAAGTGTGTCTAAAGTGGTAAAGTGGGTGCTACAGTGTGTTGTTTATTTAAGTGAGTGTATGTGCGCTGTGGGTGTGTTGATGGTTTGCTTATTGTTCATTGTTCATTCATTGAGCATCCTGATGGTCTGGGGATAGAAGCTCCTTCTGAGTCTCTCTGTGCTTGCCATGAGACTCCGGTATCGCTTGCCTGACCGCAGCAGATCAAAGAGGCAGTTGTTTGAGTGGCTGGAGTCTTTGATTATTCTCTTAGCCTTGCCCATGCACCGCTTGTTGTAAATGTCTTGGAGAGTGGGAAGCCCACCTTCAATTGTGCGTTTGGCTGAACGGGCCACTCTGTAGTCTGCTGCGGTCTTGTGCTGTGCCCAAGTTCCCAAACCAGGAGGTGATATTGCCAGTCAGGATGCTTTCTATTGTGCATGAGTGGAAGTTCTTGAGGATCTTCTGACTCACGTTGAACTTCCTTAAGCACCTAAGGAAGTAGAGGCGTTGTCGTGCCTTCTTGATAACACTGTCAATGTGTGTGGTCCATGTCAAGTCCTCGGATATGTGGACTCCGAGGTACTTAAAACTGTTCACTCTCTCAACCGGTGCCCCGTCGATGCTGAGGGGGCTGTAGTCCCTGACCCCGACCTCCTAAAGTCCACAATCATCTCCTTTGTTTTGCTGACGTTCAGGGAGAGGCTGTTCTCTTGACACCATCCCGCTAAAACCTTAACCTCTTCCAGGTAGGCCCTCTCGTCGTTTGCAGAGATCAGGCCCACCACTACTGTGTCGTCAGTCAGCAAATTTTATGATTGTGTTGTTGTTCCGCTGTGCCACACAGTCATGTGTGTACAGGGAGTGGAGGAGGGGACTCAGTCAGGACACAGCCCTGGGGGGCCCCTATGTTGAGAGTGATGGATGAGGAGGTGCAGTTGCCTGCTCTCACCACCTGGGGTCTGCCCGTCAGGAAGTCCAAGACCCACTGGCAGAGGTCATAGTTCAAGCCCGGGTCCCTGAGCTTGGCTATGAGTTTGGAGGGGACTATGGTATTGAATGCTGAGCTGTAGTCGATGAATAGCATTCTCACATAGTTCCCCTGCCTTTTGTCCAGGTGTGATGCTGCTGTGTGCAGCACATGGGCTATGGCGTCCTCCGTGGACCTGTTGGGGCGGTATGCAAATTGCAGGGGGTCCAGGTTGATGGGGAGGGAGGAACAGATCTAGCATCCGAGGTTGGTGGCAGAGTCTCTTGTGGACGGCCTTTGCAGAATAACTCAGGCACACCATAGATCTTGCAGATGAATCTCTCTGTTGATGTCACAAGATCTTCTGTGAAAGGGCCCTTCCCAAGGCCAGCAAGATCAGTGTGATGGTGCTTGAACACCTGCCAGGCTGTTTTCTTTCCGTGACCACTGAACTGGGACACACTGTCACATCCGGTGAGGGCATGGAAGGCAAGGATTGTGTCCAGTTTATCATCAGATAGTAGCTTTCTAATGTCATGTACTGGAAAATATTTTGGATCCTTCGATGTCCCAGCTTTCATGTAGAGATGCGTACATCGGATTCTGTCATAGTGAGCCAAGAGTAGAAGCAGCACATCTGTGTCACGCGCTGACACAACGATTGTTTCCACTGGAGCCTGGATGAGAAAATCAGACGTGTATCAGCTTCCTCATGGTCAGCACTCAGAGAGGAGACTTCAAGATCTGGATCTGTTGACTTGACAGTTGTCCCTTCAGCAAACCTCTCTGATACTACAACTACAGGTTCATCATCCGGGCTGTGCTCTATCAGGTGGTTTGAGAGTAGTTGAGCGATATCTGATTTGTTGTCTTCAAGGGCCATGAAGCTCGACCAATCGGCAGGAAGTGGAACAGACTTGTTTTTGATTTCACGACGTACTGGCCTGTGGCGCTGTTTGCGTTTCACCCTTGTGCCTGTTTTGATGGATTGGTCATGGTATCTGTCAAAGACGACATCTACTCTCTGGTATTTTGCTCCCATCTTCAACACAGTGTCAGTGAACTTGTTGGCATAGTCACTAGGCTTGGGCGGTATGACGGTATTAAGGTATACCGGGGTATTTAGAAATACCGACGGTATTGATTTTCAATACCGTCCGTCACCGTCAAAATCACAGATGCGCTTCAGTTTCTATAACAGTGAAACAGAGTTTTGAGTGTAGTGCACACACGGAGTGTAGTGCACACACACGCCAGCAGAGGGCGAGACCGCTCTAGTGGAGCGAGTGGGTCACAGCGGTGTTCACGTTTTACGGTAATGTTGCGACAGTGCTGTGAAAATACCATAAAGCGCTGTGACGAGAGTTGGTGTGTTGTTGTGGAGCAACTGGTGGAGCAAGCAAATAATCCGTCTCTTATTATATGTGAACTAAATAGTACAAGGTTTACACAACAGCCCCCACCCGCCTTTTTATTGTATTTGTACCGTCCTGTACTATCTGCTGTCAGCTGTTTATCTCAGTCTGTGACGAGCTACTGAGCTTGAATAACTAGCGTTAGCTCACGTTAACTAGCGGTAGCTCTGCGGCTAATCTTAGATTACCCTGAACTAAAATCAATGACTAGGTTATAAAGCATTCGAGTAGTTTTCACTGCACATAGAAGTAGCCAAACAACGGGAGCATTTCGGGAGCATATCACCAAAACCCAGGCAATTTCTAGCCCTTAAGGAATCAAATAGTCTGCCATGGCTAGATGCTAACGCTAAAACGGTGCGGGCTTCTACCGGTGCGGGACTACCATTTATTTTTTGAAAATTCGCCTAAAACAGCATGCTTACATTAAAATGCTTATATATCCAGATTTATAAGAGCTACTTGCATAAACTTGGTACCTGAAGAAAGCTAAGACTTGGGGGATTCTAATGTTGGTGTCGAACACTGTACAGTTATTACCAAATTGCTGTAGTATTCCTGCAAACACTGAAGAAATGTCATTTTTTGTATCCTCACCTATACAAAGATTACAGTTAGACAGTCAAAACCACCCTTGTTACTCATGGTTGCACCCCAGCTATATTCCTACTTTCTTCCTCCATAGGTGCAGATGTTATGTGCAAACTTTCATGTCAGTAGAATAAAAACTGTGGGTTTAGCACCTGTTTTTGTGGAGAGAGGGCCTGGTGCTGGCGGCCATGTTGGATTTCTCAATTTAGAGGCCTTATTTGACATTTTTGAGCTTGGTATACAGCAGATTTGGATTCAGCACCCCTTAATACCCCTAGAAATGTTGTGTACCAAAAATAAACACGAAATGCCTTCAGCACTTTATACAAGCACATTTTCTGAAATTCTGCCTAGTCTAGTAAGGCTAAAATGGGGGGGGAAATGATTATTATTCACATCTTATTTGGTGACACCACACAGAGTATTCACTGTTTAATCCTTGAGTCGTCCCGTCCGCCTCAGTGAGAGGAGATGACACGTCCATAGTTTTCATACACTGACAATGCACTCCCTCCACTTGCTCAGTATTAACGCTACTTGACGGGCTTAAGCCGCTGTACCGCGGCGCCGCTGCGCACTCTCTCTCTGTCTCTCTGGGAGTTCCAATCAGTGTCATGAAGTGGCATAATGATTACACGGAGCCAAACGGGACAAACGTGAGAGCCCAGCGATCTGAGGCAGTGCCGGCTTCGACACTGTGACACTAGCAGGTTGTGAGCATTAGCCACACCAGTGGCACACTCGCTTGTGCTGTTTTATGGCCGACTGTATAGTGCTGCCGTCGTGGCAAACGCTCGGCCATAATAATAAGAAAGTAATCAGGGAGCGGCCCGAGGCGTCTTCATTCTCGCTTATCGCTCCCGTCATGTCCTTCAGCGCATGGCTCTGTCATGGCTTACATACCCCCCCCCCCCCCTCCCCACATGGCCCCCTTTCTCCCATCACAGACCCAGGGCTGCCGGCTGGCTGCGTGCGTATATCTGCCCAACCGACCGCCACCAAAAATAACATTTGTTTACATATCATTCAAAGTGCGTTCGTTGTTCAGGCTTGGTTAACTCGAGGAGAGGGAGGTGTGGGAGTGGGAGTGGGGGGGAATGAAGTAGGAGTGTCAAAGGGGATGATGAATTCGGGAGGGCCTCGTCGGTGTGTCGTTTCGGTGGAAAACATGCAGGACTAATGGAATTGCAGCCCTAAATCAAATGTGCTGTGTGTGCGACGGTGATTGAATGTTGCGCCGGGACACCGTGCATGTCTTCCTCATGTTGGGGAGGAGGAGGGGGGGAGGAGGAGGGGGTGGACACACATTGTGGAGAACAACGGGGATAGTCGCTCCCTGCAGAACGAGGCAGCATGGCGATAAAGACCATGGAATATGGAATAATGCACTGTGTAGGTAGCGGAAGATGCGGTGGCCTGAATACCAGAATAAAGCATGAATGGCATTCTGGGTCTTACAGTATGTACTGTACCGATATTGCTCAGGGCTACGTCTACTTTGTATTTCAAATCGACACGCACAAGGCTGCTCTGTTCCCCTTATTACGTTATCATTGACTGAAGGAAGGCTCGTTGTCTGGTCAATGTAACATAATACGGAGACGGTAGCCAAAGTAACCAACAAAATATATGTAAATGATAATTACCATGGTTTAGTGAACAAAAAAAGATATAAAATAATGACAAACAAAACACAAAACTGTACAGACAGGATCAGCATCAGACACAAGGGAAGACAGAACAGTTATACATGAGGGAATGACAAGACGGGACACACCGGGGTTGATTACAAATGGGTACACCTGGGAGGGAAACGATAAGGACTACAAGACCAGGACAGGGAACTACAGCTAGACATAACACATCACTCTGGGAACGCCTGATCAAGGCACACACAGACCCCACACGTAACACACTTGTGGAGAGATTAAAATGTTGCCAACTTGTATTGTAGTCGGAGGGAATGGTTCCAGCTGCACCGTGAGAGGAACAATGATTCATAGGACAATCATTGGACATTTTGTGGAAGTACAAACTAGCTTTCCAAGGACCCTAGTTTTCCTCTGAGGACAGTTGTTTATTCATTTTTTTTTTTTTTTTATTTGCCAGGGGCCGTGCACAACATTACCAGACACCAGATCATAGCTGCAGTCCCTCCATAGTAAAATAATGTGGTACTGTTGTACACTGCACTGCTCCGACTGAGGTCTATAATTCTCCTCCCCCACAGCGATGGGTTAACACCGCTCAGCTTTAATCAACAGTGATTGTGAATCGGGTCATTCAACCGGTAGTGAATAGTGCCTCTCTTCCTCGTCACTTATTATGTTTAAGGTTCTCCTGTAGAAATGCTCAGAAGTCTTTTGTGTTTTGTCAATTTAATCTAGAAAAATTATGCTAGACTAAAATGCATTAGATATATTATAATATTTAGGAAAAGTAAAGGATCTGTAACCACATGGCTTTTCAACAAAGCTATTACATTTATAAATGCAAACACTCTCTCTCTCACAGAGCAAACAAACATGCCTACAATATTTAACAAATGCAGACACCATCTAGCTATGTGTCTTTAATTATAATTACCAGTATACAAACACATCAACCACTGTATGTGGGAAAGAAAACTGTGTTGACAAGTCACTAGCCTACAGCTGATAGACATTAGCTTACATGTTAGGTAGGACTTAAATGTAGGGGCAAACATAGACCAATGAAAGCAGAACTCATCGCACTATTCATATTCAACTATTACACATGATTGCATTATAACATTATTACACATTATTACATCCTATTACATTATTACACAGTATTACACCAGTATCAGTATCACACTGTTACACACTTAAGCATGGTGATGTGGTTAACCTAGAGACCAATGAAAGTAGTAGTAGTTTGTACTGACTTCATTGACACCTCTCATAAGTCTCTACGACAAATGGTTCATGAGATAGAAAGGGGGTGGGGCTTACTGCAATGGACAATGATGGAAATTAATTAATGAATTTGTAAATGTTTTTAATGCATAGGTATATCAACGACAATAGGTTCACTATCACATTTTCATGTTGCAAACAGGGGCCAGTGAGCTGATTCCCAGAGGCTCTGAGCAGTGAACATGTGTAGTAGCGCCCCCTTGTGTTCAAAATGTGTAACTTTATCCTGAATATGTATGCCAATGGATGATGATGGAAATTAATTAAATGTATTAAATACTTGTTGACCTATTTGAAAGATATTCCAGAATGCACGTGCCTGCTGTCAGCCTATGTGGCAAGTTTCATCCACCACGGCTGTGTAGTTTATAGCGAGATTTGCTCTGAATAGACACACAAGCAGGCAGACGCTACCGCCTGGAGGGGATAATGACCGCCTTGGCCTCCCTAGTGTTAAAAAAAAACTCTTACTTTTTTCCTTGGTAGCTACCTGTTAAAAAGCTTGACTGAGTCATCAGTCCCACCAGTGGGCAGAAAGAAAGCCAGGAGGCTTTTGTTTCACTGCTGCCATTGTGGATAATAGCTATTAGGTGAGCGAGAGAGCGAGAAATATTCCAAAATGAAGTACAGTGCACTATAGGCCTATTTGATTAATGGATGCTTGCTTAAAAACCACAGGGTCATCATCTTTCTCTTTATGGTTCATCATCCCTTTCATTTTGCAAATAAAAAGGGACTACGCATTACGTTAATGTAAATCACCCACCATGTTAAGAGCTAATGTTACTTGTTGTCCATTTGCGACAGGTCCATCCATTTAAAACGGGAGCCCTTGTTTTGAATTTTTTAATACGTCTAATTCAGCTCGGAGCAAACCCTGTGGCCTCCTGAATTCGGTATTCATAAAGCCCACTAAGAGATACAGTGTGTAATGGATAAACATGCTATGGGCTGAAGCACATCGGAGGCCGGGAGAACGGGGTGGGGCTGTTGCGTAAGTGCTCACAGCAAGGCTTAAAGAAGCTACGGATGCGACAGAGAAGCTACAGATGTGACTGATTTGTCTTTCCAAGCGGTGCACTCAAGACAGGCAAACGCACTTCACCAAAGAGAATATGTATTATATATGACACATACCCTGTGCTGTTACCGTCCAGTCAAGATGCACCGATGCATTTTGTGTGTCAGGAACCTGTTTGTATTTATAGAAATGTAATGGGCATTGGGAGGCTCTGACCTGTGTGAACGCGTTGCATTAAGTTGGGGGAAGTTTATTTTTTATTTTTGATATGATGCCTGAGGCGATGTGCGTCTTGACAAAAGTCCACAAACTCTTAGGGCGCGTTCACACCTACCCTGTTTGGTCCACTTTAAGTGGACCATGGTCCCTTTAAGTGGACCATGGTCCCTTTAGATCGATAGTCCGTTTGGTTTGTACAGGTATGAACGCAAACCGAACTATAATGAGGACCAAACAACCGAACCATGGTCCTCTTGAAAAGTTGGGACTCGGTTTGTTTCAAAGTGGACCATGGTTCGTTTGCTGTTGGTGTGAACGCAAAACGAACTTTATATAGTATCTAATCTAGAGCAAATGAGTGACAGGTGCCTAGTGGCGGCGGTCGCGCGACCCAACTTGACAGCGCCAAGTGACAGCTCGCGCGCGACCCAACTCAAATGAATGACAGGCGCGCGGACAGTCTCTCTCTTCCTCTCTCTCTCTCTCTCTCTCTCTCTCTCTCTCTCTCTCTCTAGACTGGCGCCGCGCACGGACAGTCTCTCTCTCTCTCTCTCTCTCTCTCTCTCTGCCTCTCTCTCTCTCTCTTCCTCTCTCTGTCTCTCTAGACTGGCGCCGCGCGCGGACAGTCTATCTCTCTCTCTCTCTCTCTCTCCCTCTCTCTCTCTCTCTCTCTCTCTCTCTCTCTCTCTGCCTTTCTCTCTCTCTGCCTCTCTCTGTCTCTCTAGACTGGCGCCGCACGCGGACAGTCTCTCTCTCTCTCTCTCTCTCTCTCTCTCTGCCTCTCTCTCTCTCTCTGCCTCTCTCTCTCTCTCTCTGTCTCTCTAGACTGGCGCCGCGCGGACAGTCTCTCTCTTCCTCTCTCTGTCTCTCTCTCTCTATCTCTCTCTCTCTCTCTCTATCTCTCTATATCTCTACTCTCTAGTCTAGTCGACTTGCGCCACGCTCGTAATGACAGTATCTCTCTGCTTTATCACAAGAGACACTGTTGGCAACTGTTTACGTTTGTGAGTGCAAGTCCAATAGATGAACGACTTGGCGACAGCATGTCCTTTGTTTACTAATTAGATCCGCACCAAACAGGGTAGTGTGAACGCAGACCAAAATCAAACAATGTATCATTTTCACATTTGGTCCACCAGAAAGTCCGGACTATCCACAGACTTTCAGGTGTGAACACACCCTTAATTTGACTCAGGGCCTTGCATTTCCTTTTCATCATTTTAACGATAGCATCTTTCCGGTGCTAATTTGTGAGCCACAGATTGAGGTGCGGCTTAAATGGGATGCATGTGGCTTTTGTTTGTGTTTTTGTAAAACTGCATATTAATATTTCAATATGGCATACATCTCTGCTCTTTTTTTATGGGTTTTTGCCCATAAGAAATGGTTTAATTATTTAGTGTTGAGTTCAGCTTCAAAGGTAAAAAAAAAGAACTTGCATGAAAACTAATATCTACCCAGTAAAATGCCTTTTTTAGGGATACAACTTCCATGGTGCAGTAACAGCCTATTATTGCAACAAGCGTTGTGTTATTAGACTCAAGGTCCACCACAGGTGGTTGGAGACATTACCGAAAGCTATGCTAGTGGCACGTCAGGCTAACGTTTACGCTTCTCTCGAAGTTAATTCCTGTCAGATAAACACAGTAATTTGTCAATTAGAAAGCGGTGCTACGCAGCGTTATGGCATGCATACAAACACAGACCTTCCTCGGTTCTAAAGCTGTATCTCCGTTAGCTAACAAAGCCTCTCAGTTGGCTGGGTTAGAACCCAGTCAGTCACCGAGGTAGACTTCCTTCCTGCCATTGCAAAGGTCAATGAGTGGCAAGGGGAAGGGTGGGGCGGGGGCTCTCGGTGGTGCATTCACAGCAGGGTGAAACGTTTACACTGAGCCGTGATTGATGCGGCTCCTGTAGAGGGGACCTTGGGGCCCCTGAGCACCGGAGACAAGGCAGGACACAACGTCGCCGCCACAGCCTCTTAACCTGCCCCTGATGCTGTTAACACTGAGTGACAAGGCACCCACACCAGAGAACAACAGACAGAAAGTAGCATGATAATGCCTAAGCTGTTCTATGCGGTTATCTGGTATAATGACACCGGCTAATACCTGAAGAAAGATTGCATAGATTGACGAGGCCCACAGACCAAAGAATAAGAGACAGAGAAAAAGTTAAGCAGAGTTAAAGTTAAAGAAGATAGATACCAATTTCCTCTCTGGGTATTCAGTAGAAAGCTATCTGGCTGCAAGCTAGTCTAGTTTTTAAACACAAATTAATGTAAGCAGATACGGATCAGCTAGCCGAGTTGTTGGCCAAAAACACCTCTCCCTGAGTTTATTATCTACTAATAATACAACCTAATACCTGACGTTTTATTTTTATTTATCTATATTTAAAGTTTAAATGATAATGACAGAAATATGGCGTTATGGTAGTTTTAACTGACCACTACAAACTGACCACTACAATCAATGAAATAGTGATCAGAGTCTTTTATTTAGACGCCCAAACATCTACTCTATTGTTGCCATGGCACCCCAGCTTGGTTGATTATTTTGCTCACCTAATCACTGATGATATATATATATCTTTTTACCTTTTACCCGTACCCGACGATCGGAGGTACCACCACTGGGAATTTAACCCGGGTCTCTGCAGTGGTAGGCGATGGGGTTCTCAACCGTTCTGCTGCCAACCCATATTGAGCCATGTCACTTCAATGAGGTGGGATGGCTCCCTGTGGAGCAGAGGGTCTCCTTTCTGAAACTGGGACATATGTATAAAATGTTAAATGGATCTGCCCCCAGATATTTATGCTCTCGCATTGTCCTGCGTGGCCAGGTCCATGGACAGCAGTTACGGTCTGGACAGCTCTCAGTTTATGAGCCTAGAAAGGGTTCCTATTCACAGAATGGTTTTCTGTCTACAGCCTGCCGGCTGTGGAACTCTCTGCCCAGGGCCATCCAAAACTCCCCCACTATTTCTGACTTCAAGAGGGGTGTGAAGCGACATCTGCAACAATAGGTTGCAGTGGGTGCTTGGCCACCACTCTTGAAGAATAGGAACATGACATGCTGTAATGAGGCTCTTTCAT
>NW_028169202.1:0-45000 GCF_963971535.1 Notolepis coatsorum | reverse complement strand
CCACAACAGCGATAACGGGTACCACAAACACCGGCACTATGATCGTGAGAGGGCGTCTGCTAGCACGTTGTCCCTCCCACGAATGTGGCGAATATCCAAGTTATACGCCTGGAGGAACAAACTCCATCGCATCAAACGATGGTTCGAATTCACCATGCTGCGAAGAAAAACCAAAGGGTTATGGTCTGTATACACAACAAGGGGCAAACTGGAGGATCCAACGTAAACATAAAAATGGTTCAAGGCAAGAACCGGGTCGGCCCCTGTCGAACACGACCACCGATACCGATCTGTCAAAATTATACTGCAAACCAAAATCAACCTGAGAACTGCGCTTAACAGAACAGACCACAGCACAACATAACCATAAATCACTGATACCACCACCGCACCCATATCCATCCCACCTGGCACTGGCAGTTCAGGATACTGCACACCGTGAACATCCAGAGTAGGCTGTACCGCCTCAGGTACAGCCCCAGTGTACCGGGAACCTGGCAGTACGACAGCCAGCATAACGTCTGGAACACCATCTAAAATGGCGTCACCCAAAATAACTTTGTCCTGATCAAAATCAAAATGGCTGCCACTCAACAGACCAGGTCGCGAAGGCGGCTCCTGCTCCACAGGACACAGGTAACTAGGGTGACCATCACACCTAGTGCATGGCAGAGAATCAGTGTGGACATGTGGATCAATGTCAGAATCATCAACTGACATACTGGGACCATCCCTGCCCACAAGTGAAACATTAGGGACAATAGAGCTATTGTGGGAAGGCTGGCAGCCTAAATCAAGCTTAGTAGCCCCTCCAACTAGAACGGTGTCACATGAAAAAACAGCACCTCTCATAGCATCCTTCCCACACTCCTCCTCCAATTCGTTCGTGGCCTCAGCCACCGTACAGGCTGGGAAGACCTTGAGACATTGCGCTGCCATATCATCTCCTGTCACATGCTTCTCCGGCACGCCTGTCAACTCTGGTTTCACCACCGGGCCTAACACAAAACCACAATCAAGAGAATAATTATGCAGAGGTACATCCACAGTGTGCTTTCCAAAATTCTCAACAGGTGCACCTTTTAATTCAACAAAGAATGTGTCACTAAGTGTAATGTCCCAAGTCGAAGTATCAACAACATCACTTTTGTCCTTTGACATTTCTCGTGCCACAGCACACACCGGAAACACTCCTGGATGTTTCTGTGCCAGCTCATTAGAGACCTCAGAAACCACAGGAATGGGAGTTACAACCGGAGTAGCCAACACTTTGTCACCAGCCAAATCATTCCCTAGAATGAAGGACACCCCCTTTATGGGAATGTGAGAACATACCCCCACAACAACATTGCCTGATACTAAGGGAGAATTGAGCGTGACCTCATGCAAAGGTGCATCCACAAATCCACCCCCAAAGCCCTGAACAACGACATCGGAATGCAAAGAAGAGTTTGATGAAAATGGCAAAACCCCCTCCAGAATGAGGGACTGAAAAGCACCGGTATCTCTCCAAATTGTTATAGCCTGTTTGGACTCTAGTGCATTAGTCAGGGAAACAAATCCATTCATCCTAAACCTTGAGGAACCCTCGAGCTCTTTGTCCACATGTTTGATACCTTCCCCATCCCCATCTAACGTTGGCATAGGCGTCCTGCATATGGTTTCTACCAGAGCCACGGTTCTGACATTTTTCTGCTCAAGCACCGGGCATCCAGCAACGATATGACCAGGTTCCTTACAGTAAAAACAGATAATCCCTTCTGGGAATGCACCAGCAGAACCACCCCGCCTAGGAGGTGAAGTTAATTGACCAGCAGACACAGGTTTTGGGAAACGGCCCCCCTGAACAGGACGCCTATCCCCGGACTCAACACGGTAGTCCTCCAAAAACACGGACTTGTGTGTCAACACAAACTCATCGGCGAAGACAGCGGCGTCGCCTATCTTCGATACCCCACGCTCATTTAGATGTGTGGAAACGGTATCAGGAACACATCTTTTAAATTCCTCTAGGAGAATCAACTGCCTAAGCTGCTCTCTTGACTCTGCCTTCTGAGAAGTGCACCACCTGTCAAACAGGTTCACCTTCTCCCTTCCAAACTCAACATAAGACTGCCCCTCGGACCTACAATAACCTCTAAAACGCTGACGATAGGCCTCAGGGACCAACTCATAAGCCCTCAAAATGGAAGCTTTAACCAGCTCATAATCAGCGCTTTGTTCAAGGGACAGAGCAGTGTAGGCTTCTTGTGCCCTACCAACCAAAACACATTGTAGCAGCAGTGTCCAGGCGGTATCAGGCCACTGCAATGTGGTTGCCACCCGTTCAAAAAGGGGAAAATATCTTTCCACGTCTTTCTCAAAAAATGGTGGCACCATCCTAATATTCCTGCCTACATCAAACCCGGAACGTGACTCTGGCTGCAGAGCACCCGCCTGTAAGGCAGCATGCTTAAAATCAAGCTCCTTCTGCGCACGCTCGTGCACCAGCAACATTTGTCTCTCCTCCAGCAACATTTGTCTCTCCTTAAGCTCCCGCTCCTCTTTCCTCTCTTTAAGCTCACGCTCCTCTCTCCTCTCTCTCTCCTTAAGCTCACGCTCCTCTCTCCTCTCCTCACGCTCTCGCTCTAGCTGCCTTTCCCTAAACTCCAACTCCCTAATCCTCCACTCACCCTCTACACCAGGTAATAGCGGAGACGCGCCAGACGATGGAGGCTCCTCCACCCTCTCCTCAAGCACCTGTTCCCTAATGAGCAAAACCTGCAAAGCACCTAAGGCAGATGGTTTCAAACGTTTCTCACTGGGAGTAAGCTCGACCTTGTAGTGCACAGCAAGCTCGAGCAGTTGTTCTTTGGAAAATTTTTCTAATAAGTCATGAGACGGGCGATCAACAAAGTCCCTGATGGAAGCCATTGTCACTGAACTAGACACCCCAAGCTACACACCCAACCTCACAGACACGAAGAACCACTAACGAACCACGAAGACCCCCCCAACGAACCACTGAAGAACAACGAAGAACCATGAATAATGCTAATTGCCAACAATAACAACCAGAAGGGAACGCGGTGGAAATGTGAGCTCTACGGAGCGCACCTTTCCAGGTTGCACAAACAAACAAACAAAAATAATAAAAAAAACACACCCACCCTAAATAGACGTGTCATACACGCAGGGTGTTAGGTGCTACCAGGTATGCTCACCAAACACTTAAACAAACAAAATAAATCCAACAAAATATTCCAAACAGGTGCGCCTTCTAACCTGATGTGACCACATATGCTTCTACGTCTAAACTGCAGAAAACCCCGGCCTACCACATGTCTACCCTAAGAAACACTAAATCAAGCCCTACCACACTACCTGTTTCCTGGCCGGCCGAACCTACCTACCCTTAAACTAATGCCCTGTAGACCTAACTTTCTTCAACCACACCTGCTACCAGTCAAAGATCATATACAATAATTTCATTGACCGCCCCAGGAGTATGCGGTGCACCGGACGCTAACCAACAACCAGAAAATAATATCCCTATCTACATGTGGTGCCTACTAAACTATATATTTTAACAGCATAAGTAGTCACATCAAATTACAAACAAATACGGCATACTCACCTGTTTGATGAAAAATGGCTCAGCCCCCACGTTACACCATGTGTAACGAACACCACCCAAACCATAATATGATGACACCCCGTGCAACACAAAAAAAAATCACCAAACAAAGCTCTAGGGGTAAAAGATCCCGGACGAGCCCCCAATTGTTACGACCCTGGCTCATGGGTACGCAACCTATGTGTAATCACCACCAAAACCCTGTGCTCTAACTAAAAAATGCTACTAAAACAAGGAACTACTAATATAACTATAAACTAATGTACTGGTAACCCAACGGACAAGGACTGTAAGAACCTGACAGCTCTTTCACTAGGCACAGACAGTGCATGTGTGTTTCTGGGTCTGCCTTTGAAGCTCCCCAGCAGGTAACCAATCAGCACTAATTGGCTAATTGGCAGCCCTCACCTGCCTGCCCTGGTGACACAGGAGTGACCAGGCCTCTAGTACATAACAGTGTGTGTGTGTGTGTGTGTGTGTGTGTGTGTGTGTGTGTGTGTGTGTGCGTGCGTGCGTGTGTGTGTGTGTGTGTGTGTGTGTGAGATATATAGAGAGAGAGATGAGGAAGGGGCAAGAGAGAAAGAGAGCTGGGAGAGTGTGTGTGTGAGAAAGAGCGGGGGGGGGGGGGGGGGGGGGGGGGGTCGTTTCTGATTATTTTATTGCCAGTAACGGCATTCATATTGAACACTAAAAATGCTGATCAGCTGGATCGGTATAAAAACATTGCACGATCAAGCCAGAATTTACATCAGATAGTCCTTACCTGTGATCGGGAGTATTCCAAAAATAATATTCCAATAGTTTGATCGCCATCTGGTCCATCTGATCTCCATCTGGTCCACGACATAACCCACCACAACATATGGATCGGGGGCATTTGACGTGCTTCAATGCAATCGTGAGAACCGCTTGACTCGCCCGACCCAGAAAACTGTGCCCGGAGACATTTGAGTGAATGAATGAATGAATGAAAACTTTATTTAACAGATTGCAGAATGGGTACAATACAGTACGGCTCAATACATACAATTGTTAAGGGGATGCAGACCTGAGAAAGACGTTTGTCTTGTTTCCATCAGGGTCCCCCATTTTCAATTCATATAGACATATATGACATACATGACATACAGATAGTCAGTACTGCTACATCTATACATTTATGACATACCAGATTTGCAAATACAGTACTGTTTGTGATACAGAAGGAGTCAAGAAAAGGGAGTATATACATTTGACGTAGAAACTGTACGTTGGAGGAGGTTGGGTGGGGGGGGTTGGGTACATTGGGATATTGACAACCATACTGGGTAATTTACATTGGAGGTGGTTGGGGGGGGGGGGGGGGGGGCGGGGGGCACACTGTATAAACAAGTAACACTGTACATTGAGGGGGGGGGGGAGGAGACACTGTACAAACAAACACAATTGTACATTGAACTATTGACAAAACCATACTAGGTAAATGACTGTACATTGGAGGGGGTTGGGTTAGGATATTTACAGGGGCCAGTGTTGAATTGCAGTCTCCCGTAGGTGTCCCTTTAGAGAGGTTTTGAAAGTGGGTAGTGATCCACATTCCTTTACAGCTTTGGGTAGGGCGTTCCACATTGATGTGGCATAATTGCGAAACGTGTTTAGTCCCTTATTTGAGCCGAATCTGGGTTTAACATGATTTGTGGAGCTCCCTCTGGTGTTGTGATCGTGGTATTCACTGACCTTTGGGAAGTATTTTGACATGTACATGGGTACCTTGGTCGTGTAGTGTATCTTGTAGACCAGGCCCATTGCAAGTTGTTGTACTCTGTCGTCTACTCTAAGCCATCCTAGGTTGTCAAAGTGGGCAGGGGTGAGGTGGGTTCTAGGAGTAAGGTCAAGCAGTAGTCTGACCAGTTTGTTTTGAGATGTTTGTAATTTTGTTTTTAGCGCCTTTGAGGTGCTTTGGTACCATGAGGTGCAAGCATAGTCGTAGTACCCCTGAATGAGTGCTCCTGCCAGAGTCTTCAGGGTGTTCTTGTTTACCAGAGAGGAGATCCGGTACAAGAATCGAGTTCGTTGGTTGACTTTTTTTATTACATTGGATGCCATTTTGTCACAGGAGAGATTAGCCTCTAGGATGGAACCCAGGTAGGTAATTTCATCTTTCCTTGTGACAATATTGTCACCCACTGTAACTGAGAAGCCGTCGGTCTTGCTGAGTTTGTTATTTGAACCGAAGAGAATGGACTCTGTTTTGCCCATGTGTAATGATAGTTTGTTATCAGCGAGCCATATGCAGATTCTGCCTAGTTCCGAGCTGAGGGTTTTTTCAACCTGTAACTTGTTCTTGTCAGAGACCAGCAGGGCTGAGTCGTCCGCAAACAGGAACAAGTTGCAGTCACAAGCTGACGACATGTCATTTGCATAAATTAGGAACAGTAGCGGTCCTAGTATGCTTCCTTGTGGAACACCACAGCTCACTGTGAGGGGGGGGGATAGGGTACCGTTTACCTCCACCATCTGTTCCCTCCCCTCAAGGTAGGATTGCATCCAGCTCACTGATAGACTATCAAAACCAATTGCTTTTAGCTTGTCAATCAGAATGGAGTGATTGACCGTGTCAAAGGCCTTTTGTAGGTCCAGCATGACCATGCCGCAGTATTTGCCTGCGTCCACCTCTTGTTTGATGTGGTCATTCAAATAGAGAAGGCATGTGTCAGTGGAGTGGGATGTTCTGAAGCCAGATTGGAATTCGTAGATTAGATTTTTTTCCGCTAGGTACTTTTCGACCTGTTCGTAGACTATTTTTTCCATGACTTTCGAGATGGAGGTGAGAATAGAAACAGGGCGGTAGTTGCCTGGGTCTAATTTGCTGCCCTTTTTGTGCAGAGGGGTCACCCTCGCAATTTTGAAGTCCTTGGGGACGTGTCCCTGTTTTATGGAGAGGTTTATTATGTGTGTGATGATTGGTGTGATGGCGGCTGCTGAGTCTCTGAGGAATTTGGAGGGGATGTTGTCATGGCCAGTGGCCTTGTTAGGTTGGAGGGCGCTCAGTTTATTGAGTACCTCATCTGTTGTTACCATTTCCAGCTTGAAGTCGTCCTTGCGGACCCCTAGGTTTTTGTAGTAAGCTACTATGTGTTCTACCCCATAAAGCCCTGAGTGGGAGGGTAGTTTGTTTACCAGTGTTGTGGCTATGTTTGTGAAGAAAATGTTTAAGTAATTGGCTACATCCAGCTTGTCTGTGATGAGCGTGTTGTCCGTTTTTATGTTTATGTTTGAGAATCTGGTTTTAAGTTTTTTACTGCATCCTAGTTGATTATTGAGTAATTTCCAAAGTTCACGTGGTTTGTTTTTGTTTTCCTCAGTTTTGTCATTGATGAAATTCTTTTTTGCAGTTTTGATCATGGAGTTTACGTCGTTTCTTAGTCTGTTTCTTTCTAGTTTGAGTTCAGTCACGTGGGCTTGGAGTTCACTGCTCGTGCTTTTAGTAAGCTTTGACTGACTTTTACGAAACTCAGAGCATTTTTTGTCTCTGGTTTTCATAGCGGCCAGTATTTCGGAGTGCATCCACGGCTCAGCGCGATTTTTTACCCTGGTGGTTCTTAGGGGGGCCATGTCGTTTAGTATTGCTGAGAATTTGGTTTTGAAACCAAGCCATGTTTCGTCAACCAGTGTACCATTGAGTTCATCTGACCAGTCCAGACTCTCCAGTTCAAGGTTGAAGGCCTCGCTAGAGTAGGTTTTGAGGTCTCTAGATGTGACTGTTTTGTGGCAGCCAGCCTTTTGTTTTAGTTTTTTTCGGGTACAGAATATCATATAATGATCACTTAACCCACATGCTATAACCCCTTTATTTGAGATCTTGGACTTGTCGGAGGTCAGAATGAGGTCAATGGTAGTCTGAGTTGATTCACATACACGTGTGGGTTGGGTGATTAGCTGGCTGAGGCCATGCAGATCACAAAACCTACTGAAGGCCTTGAAGACGGGTGCATCTTTTCGTTGCATATCCGTGTTCCAGTCTCCAATAAGAATTTTGTCTACATCCTCAACTCCAGCTAAACACCCATCCATTGTATCATAAAAGCCACTATGATCTGGCGGCCTGTAGACTGTGCCAACCAGTAGGGATTTCGCCCTTTCGAATAGGATTTCCACCCATACAGTTTCAATTGATTTATGATTCAGGTCATTTCTGTTGATGAATTTGGTGTCCTTGTGTATGTACATACAGACACCACCTCCATGTTTGTTCCTATCATTCCTGATTATTGAGTAGTTCTCAATCTGAGTGTAACACAGGGTCTGGAACAGGGTTTACTGCACTCTTGATACTGCCACCTGGGAGGATATGTCCGGTACTGCACCCTTGGGTTGCCTTCTAACGGCAACATACGGGTTCCTGACATTGAATAGAATATTAAAATAGAAAAAAAGGAAAAACTATCAAATAACGAGTATACTCGTTGACGTTCAAAGGATGGCACCCAATAACGAGTATAATCGTTGTTGGCTGGGAATGAGTTAAGGGGTTAAACACAATGCAGTTACCGCTCACGGCCACAGAGTGCCTGTCTTCTATAGTGCATATAGATATAGAATAATTCCTAAATAGGTAATAAGCACACGTATTCTGTGAATCGTTTTTGGCTTTAGGATGCATCACTAGAAAATGGGTAATATGAAGATACTGTAATATACTGCTCTTCCTGGGCAGTGTGCCGAAGTGTCCTTGAGCAAGACACTTAACCCCTAACTGCTCCTGATGAGCAGGTTGGCACCTTACATGTCGGTGTGTGAATGTTGTGAATGTGAGGCATAAGTTATAAAGTGCTCTAGGCTATTTCTTTGGGACTAGCTTATTGCTCTATTTACCATTATGTAGCCTAGATGCCTAAAACAGTTTCAGGTTGAGCAGGGTTACATAGCGTATAACTTACGCTATGGGCTCTAGTGGAACTATCCCTTTATCCAATCTAGCACTGAATAATTTTTCTCCACATGTACACACCCATCCGCCTGGCCACACCCGCATCTGCTCCTCTACATAAGTGGGGTCGTGGCCATACTAACAGCTCCTTCCCGATTTTCACCACCGACAAGTGTCTGTATACACCACTTGAGTTTAGTGCCGAAATAGTTATTGGAAAGGAGTTACGTTTGGAGGAAAGGAGCTGCGTTGACATTATATCTTTGTTTTCTCTCTCACAATTTTTCAAGGAAATACAGCGATAATGTCTTAGCCAGCGGAGTGTCTAGAAGATGATGATCATTCTGACCTCCACCGGCATTTCGTATTAGGGGCTTGCGTCGCTGAGCAATCCCCGCCGACATTGCCTCCGGATCTGCAGCTGGACACTTTGCTTGGGAGGCGATCGGCCGGGTGGGGGCTGAAGGCCTCTCTGGGCAGATGATGTTTTTTTTGCGACGCAGGCGCCAGGTGTGTTGGTTGTGGGGGGAACAACTGCACAGCTTACGAAGGTCGGCTCCAGGCTGGGATCCTTTTCGCTGCCCCTTAGCGGCGTGTAGGGGGTTCTAGCTTGATGCCCCACGTTAACATTAGCTCCTCCTCCTTGCGTTGGTCCATAAAACTTGTATTGCATGTCGGACAGTGAACTCTGAGTCCTTTCAATCCTTTGAACTACAAATCACCATAGTTGGCAGAGCGCATCCATTTTATTGTATTTTAATTTATCGCCCTCCTGGCTCCACTAGTATTTTTTTAACCGAGTTTACTGAGTTACTTACATCAGTGATTAAGCTGGACAACGTGCTGGTCACCGGTGATTTAAATTTTCATGTTGATGACGTCACATCAAAGGCCGCATCAGATTTTCTCGCGATTACTGACTCTTTTAATTTTGTTCAGCATATTTCGGGTCCTACTCATGTAGCCGGGCATACTTTAGATTTAGTTTTCTCACATGGGTTAAACATTAAGAATGTCAACCTCCAGGATTTCCATCTGAGTGACCATAAGTGTATACTTTTTGATGTTTGTTTTAACTCTGATGTGCTCCCTCATAACCAGATGACGCACAGACGTATAATTAAGCAAAACTCTGCAGATACATTTTCAACATTATTTGACTCTGATGTTCTGTCCAATTGCAACAAGTTAGAGTCCCTTGTGCAGTCTTTTCATGACCAATGTTCCACTATTTTGGACATAGTTGCTCCTTTTAAATCCAGACCTGCCTCCCGTACCAATTATACTCCCTGGTTCAATGAGTCTATCCGCAGTTTTAGACGTCAGTGTAGAAAGACAGATCGTTTATGGAAAGCCTCCAAGCTTGAAGTCCACAGGTTACATCTCAAGGAGCTATTGATCCAGTTTAATGACATGATAAGGGATGCAAGAACTGTATATTTTGCTAATATAATATCATCCAACAAGGGAAACTCAAGGGTTTTGTTTGAAACAATCAATACTATTGTTGCTCCTGTGCCTCCATGTGTACCTGTATATTCTTATACTGACTGTAATAACTTTTTGAATTATTTTGTGGATAAGGTCAGTGGTGTTAGAGCAGGCATCTGCCCCTCATCCCTTTCTGACAGCCTTCCTACCACTGTCTCTCCTCCTCTCACGCTGCTAGACTCGTTCTCTCCAGTCACCTTAGAGCAGGTGTCTATAGTGCTGCACAAAACGAAATCCCCTTGATGCTGTTCCCTCATCCCTGATTTTAGAGGTCCTTGACTCAATTGGTCCCACAATTCTGTCAATAATTAACCGCTCTCTGGCATCAGGTTCTGTCCCTAGCCTTTTTAAACATGCCATAGTTCAACCTCTTTTAAAAAAGGCTAACCTAGACCCCTCTCTTCCTGAAAATTACAGACCAATCTCCAAACTACCTCTGCTGTCCAAGGTGCTGGAGAAAATTGTGGCTGAGCAGCTTCTCATGGTTCTAGAAACCCATAATCTGCATGACCCATTCGCTTTCGGAAATTTCATTCCACCGAAACAGCCCTTATTAAGGTTACCAATGACATTGTAATGGCTGCAGATGATGGTAAACACTCACTATTAGTTTTATTGGACCTAAGCGCAGCCTTTGACACGGTTGATCATGTGGTTATGGTGCGTAGGCTCAATGATGTGTTTGGGATCTCTGGGTCAGCACTGAGATGGTTCTCATCTTACCTAGCTGATAGAAGCTTTTCTGTGTCAGTGGGTCAGTTCATGTCGGACTCTACCCCACTGTCCTGTGGGGTTCCGCAGGGTTCTGTGCTAGGGCCAATGCTGTTCTCCCTATATATGTTTCCCCTAAGCCAGATTATTAAACGTTTTAATGGAATATTTTATCAATTTTATGCGGATGACATCCAATAGACCTGTCGCTAAACCACGCCCCCTTTCAAAAACTCGGACAACAAGCCGAGCGTGACTGACTATGGCAGCGGGAGGACATCACGTTCAATTGTCAGATTTACCACAGCAGGTAATAGACCTGTTTTTTAAAGATGACACAAATATTTCGTCTAGAAGCAGACAGAGAGGGTTACAATATGCAGTGGAAAAGTATGTTCATGAGATAAACATTAACATTAAAGATACCATTATCAGAATCGAGGCTAAATGCTACCACTCGCAGCTGAAAAGTGAGAAACCCCACATGCTCTCTATCAATGTTGCTGATGACAACACCATCATGGAGCAGTGTTGTTCATGTATTGCAGGGTAAGTGATTTCTAACACATTATTACCTTAGACCTCAATGATTACTGCTATTGCTGATATATTTTAGTTTAATTTAGTGGTCCAACGCAGTATACCAGCTCTCTCTCACCCACCCGGTATACTGAGTGGGTGGGGCAGGGCTAAAGTCAGGAAGACATTGGATTTACATGTCAAAACCACTGTAGGCCCGACAGCTGTGTCATTTATGTAATGTTAGTGATATTCAAGTAGCAGCTAGTACGAGCAGTGTTCTCAAACTGTATTTATTTTCTCCCCTTCTCATTTCTGTTGAAATCATAGGGCACCAGGGTACTGTGCACACATCATTGGGCTCATGTACACCTTAGACATTTCTCGTGCCCAAAATGATGACACCTCATGTACCAGTCGGCCACAGCAGTGGCATAAACCCAGAGGGAAGAAGATAGCAGGCCAGCCTATAACCTCTGCAGTCGTGGCAAAAGCCAAACTGAACCGCAAAAGGAGGCCAGTGATCCCTACCTACACTCCTAACAGGTAGTTTCAAAGCACAATAAAAACACATAGGTAATAAAGGCAAAATGATGCTGCTTCACAGTTTATTGAAAAAAATAATAGCAGGCACAACATCCGATACATTTCTAACACAGTTAACAGTAACATGTATCAAATCAAAATTTTACAAAGTCCTCTATTTACCGTTGGAAACTGTCCTTCTATGAAGTATTGAGAGTATTGAGATTAGAGACATCCATGCAGTGCTAGAGCACAGGGAGCAAGGACAGAATCGATCCAAATATTACTTACTGCGGCCCATAAGGTAAAATCAGTACTAGGTTGAACACTTGTAACTTGACACCAGATAATTAACAAAAATCATGTTTTTTTATCTTTTCTTTTTCTGTTTACTGTTATATTTTTTAGTTGTTTCTAAATTGTATTTTCCCCTATTACTTTGTAACAGGATCAGAGGTTATCTAACAAACATAATTATGATTTATTTTTTAATTAATTGTATCCTATACATTTCCTAAAAAGTTGGTCACAAAAAAAAACAGTAACATGTATCTTTCTGCCTTTAGGAAAGAGTCAGGAATCAGTGAGGAAATATATGAGACACTGAGAGGAATGAGAGGCACACCTATAAGCTACATCGTTAACAAGACCCCTATACTGGTAGCAGTATGTGGAAAGGACTACCCCATTGGATGTGGTTTGAGCTATCAGGTAATGGTATTCTTGAGGATGCAAGGCTGGAAGTTAGACAGCATACTCACAACATACCAGATCTGGTTGATGTTTGTCAACCTTATGTTAGGGATCCTCTCTGACACAATTTTAAATTTCTTTATCTTTGATATAGCACGTTCAACATGAATCCTGTGTGCAGCCACTTTCTTTGTCAGGCAGACATCTCTAATATAATAAAATCAATAAAGTTGCTCTGCCTAACTATTTCCTTGTCAGACATAGATCCAGTGAAAAGAGTTGAACAAAATATTACAGAACCTCGTGGATCACATGCTATGAGGGATTTCAATGTGTTTGCAGACTTGTAGGTTGAGTAACTTTGACTCTGCAATACAAGTGAAGTTGGGGTTTGAATTTTTAACTCTGTACAGTCTAATATTGCCATCGTTGTAGGAAATTCCTCTCTGTACTTTCCTGGCATTTGTGCCATTATTACGTCTCTGTGAGGCCACACGGGTAGTTCCCCTAGAACTGTGAACATGTAGTCCACCCATGCGTTGAACAAAGTACCAACACTACGTTCATCAATCATAAATCTAAATGCCAAATCTTTTAAATCATGATTTTGTCTCAGTTTCATAAGAACAAGCAAGAGCTGCACACGCAGGGGCATTGTGTTAATTTGCCAATCAGTTCTGCTATATGTCAATGGGACTGAAGTTTGCTGTGCTGTTTCACTACTAGGTATACTAAACACAGTACATAGATTGTTGAATTCATCATAAGTGAATCCAGTGGAATATTTGAAATACGCTGGTACACGGCTGTGCTGCAAGACCTCTGGTGTTAATCTATTTGGTTCTTGATTCTGTCTCAGAACAGTATTTATACTAGTCAGTGATTCAATTTGTGCTTGTTGAGTTCTCAATCTTTCATCTCGCTCCTCTGGTCCACCTTCCATTGGGGGAGCCTGCTCCACAGGCCGGCGCTCCTCATCTGGAGGCTCCTCCACACCCTGACCTTCTTAGAGAAGAGAGAGGAGTAAGAGGGGAGGAGAGAGGGGTGATGGATAAGGGGAGAGGGATGAGGGGGAGAGGTGAATGAGGAGAGAAAGAAATGAGACAAATTATTTCTAATCCATTTCTTTTTTCTCTCGCTGCAGCTCCCACTGTTGCAGCGACCACAGACCAACCCAACAACATCCCTGCCTGTATCCTCTCAGTGTACCAAGACCATCCCCATGCCCCTCTCTCCAGACATAGGCATACCAACACCACAGCACATCCAGAGCTTTGATCTGGAGGAATCAAGACAACTACAACTGCAAACGACGGGACAGGCTGCATGTCCACTGTGGCACAAGGAGCGAGAGGGCAGGCTGACAGCATCAGAATTTGGCAAGATAATAAAGAGAAAGAAAATTTCAGATGCCTTCATACAGTCCACATATTACCCCAAGCCCTTCACTGCTACTGCAACAACCTATGGCTCTGCCAATGAGTCAAAAGCCAAGCAGCTGTACCAGGAGAAATTTCCAGATAGGCATGTTCATAACTCTGGCCTCCTCCTGCAACCAGATCTCCCCTTCCTTGGGGCAACACCAGATGCTATAATATGTGACAATGGTCAAACAGGCTTGCTTGAGGTGAAATGTCCCTTTGCAGCAAGGGACATGACGGTAGCAGAGGCAGCCACAGCCATAAAAGATTTCTATGTGCGTAAAGACGGAGAAGCCATGCACATCTCAGAGAGGCACAACTGTTATTACCAAATTCAAGGGCAACTGCTACTTAGCGGACTCAACTTCTGTGACTTTGTACTTTTTACAAGAAGAGATATATATATTGAGAGAGTTCACAGAGATATTCAGTTCATCAATGACATGATTGTAAAGTTGCACACATTCCATGATGCTCACTTTAGTCCAAAAACATAAATCATACCTCTTTCATTGTCACTCATGTCCTGTGTTGGATTGACCTGTGTCGTCTCTGTGAGGGCAGTAACATCTCCAGCACACCTCATTCTGTGAAAAAACACAAAGCTGAGTATTAGCTAAGCATAGACAGATCGTTGTCCCTGTTGTTACTGGTTTCAAGTGGCACTATGGCATCAGAAGTGCATCGAGCATTCTTAGTGCATGTAGTAGTATTCATGTTTCAGTTCATTCATGTTTCAGTTTTTTCTTTTATAAAAAAAAATCATTCATGCTCATTTGTGCATTAAAAACAATTATTTTCATCAACAAAGTGCATAGAGACATTACTCATCGTTCACCAGAGGTTCCTATATATCCTGTTGTTACTGGTTTCAAGTGGCACTATGGCATCTGAAGTGCATCAAGCATTTTTAGTGCATGTAGTAGTATTCATGTTATTAGTATTCTGTTGTCTGTTAGCCAGTTCTTTATACTATCAATGGTGGTCACTACATTACATCTATAACTGTCCTTGTTGGTCATCATTTCCACTGTTATGCACCTGGCTTGCGGTAACGTTACCGCACATACAGTTAGAAGATGTATTGATAACAGTTAGAACATGTATTGATAACAGTTATAACTTGTATTGATAACAGTTAGAAGATGTATTGATAACAGTTAGTCTAGAAGATGTACAGTTAGAAGATGTATTGATAACAGTTAGAAGATGTATTGAATGGAATAACAGTTACAAGATGTATTAATAACACAGATGTATTGATAAGACGGTTAGATGTATTGATAACAGAGCTAGAACTTAACGTTATGATGCAGAAATATCTGCGGTATTGTACCTTTTTTTGAGTGAGGGTCTGTGTCTTTTCGGAGCAGACACGAGAGCCCGGATGGGATCTGGATTTTCCAGAGTTGGATTGACCTGTGTTGTCTCTGTGAGGGCAGTAACATCTCCAGCACACCTCATTCTGTGAAAAAACACAAAGCTGAGTATTAGCTAAGCATAGACAGATCGTTGTCCCTGTTGTTACTGGTTTCAAGTGGCACTATGGCATCAGAAGTGCATCAAGCATTCTTAGTGCATGTAGTAGTATTCATGTTATTAGTATTCTGTTGTCTGTTAGCCAGTTCTTTATACTATCAATGGTGGTCACTACATTACATCTATAACTGTCCTTGTTGGTCATCATTTCCACTGTTATGCACCTGGCTTGCGGTAACGTTACCGCACATACAGTTAGAAGATGTATTGATAACAGTTAGAACATGTATTGATAACAGTTATAACTTGTATTGATAACAGTTAGAAGATGTATTGATAACTGTTAGTCTAGAAGATGTACAGTTAGAAGATGTATTGATAACAGTTAGAAGATGTATTGAATGGAATAACAGTTACAAGATGTATTAATAACACAGATGTATTGATAAGACGGTTAGATGTATTGATAACAGAGCTAGAACTTAACGTTATGATGCAGAAATATCTGCGGTATTGTACCTTTTTTTGAGTGAGGGTCTGTGTCTTTTCGGAGCAGACACGAGAGCCCGGATGGGATCTGGATTTTCCAGAGTTGGATTGACCTGTGTTGTCTCTGTGAGGGCAGTAACATCTCCAGCACACCTCATTCTGTGAAAAAACACAAAGCTGAGTATTAGCTAAGCATAGACAGATCGTTGTCCCTGTTGTTACTGGTTTCAAGTGGCACTATGGCATCTGAAGTGCATCAAGCATTCTTAGTGCATGTAGTAGTATTCATGTTATTAGTATTCTGTTGTCTGTTAGCCAGTTCTTTATACTATCAATGGTGGTCACTACATTATATAACTGTCCTTGTTGGTCATCATTTCCACTGTTATACACCTGGCTTGCGGTAACGTTACCGCACATACAGTTAGAAGATGTACTGAATGGAATAACAGTTACAAGATGTATTAATAACACAGTTAGATGTATTGATAAGACGGTTAGATGTATTGATAACAGAGCTAGAACTTAACGTTATGATGCAGAAATATCTGCGGTATTGTACCTTTTTTTGGGTGAGGGTCTGTGTCTTTTCGGAGCAGACACGAGAGCCCGGATGGGATCTGGATATTCCAGAGTTGGCTTCCCATCTCTGAAGTGCTTTGGGGTGAAAAGACAGAAGCCAAAGTTAGCTAAAAACACCAGCTAACTAGCGAGGACGAGTAGAACGTTAGCTAGCTGCTAACGTTGGCTAACTGGGCTGGATACACGATAGCTAGTTCGCAGTCAAAGTCAAACGTTAGCAAACTAATAGTTTGGTCTACGTTTCTAATACATGCCGTCAAATATTATGTCTTTATGAATTGACCTTACCTTTGAGCAAACATAAGTGTCCTTGGTAATGGTATTCACGTTCAGTTGTTTATGTGGTCGACGACACAACATAATCCACCGCTTGCACTTCTGTAGTTTTCGTAAGGGCTTCGGAAAAGGTACAAAATATACTCCTCCATCCAGTCTTTCGGGGTACCTGGTGTCTGAATTACAGGTACCCCACGCACAGCGTTTCACCATCAGATATTATGTAGATAATAACAAAAAACTGAACTCTTGACAGTGGTTGCGATCACAGCCGTCTGGTTTGATACAACCTAAAACCTAGGTTGACCGAGCTTTGTGCAGCGAGGATTTTGCTGTGAGGGGGCGGGGGTAATATGGGGTAATATGATTGGACAAATTCTATTTTGGGGCGTGGTTTAGCGACAGGTCTATTGTATTGTTCTTTTAAGCCCAGTGAGTGTAATCGTTTTTTGCATTATTAATGAATGCATCGATGCCATCAAGAGCTGGATGGCTGATAATTTCCTTCAGCTTAATGCAAGTAAGACAGAAGCCCTCATTATTGCTCCCGACCACATCATCCCCATTATAAAAAATTCTATTGGACCCTTAGGTCAGTGTGTCAAACCTCATGTGAGGAACTTAGGTGTAATTTTTGATGACTCTCTGTCTTTTAACAGCCATGTCAACCAGCTCACACGGTCATGTTTTTATCAGCTCAGAAACATTGCCAAATTAAGATTTGTAGTTTCTAGAGCTGAAATGGAAATGATCATCCATGCTTTTATTTCATCACGCCTGGACTATTGCAATTACATTTTTACCTGTCTGGATAAATCTGTGCTAAACCGCTTGCAAATCATTCAAAATGCAGCGGCAAGGCTTTTAACTGGGACAAGTAGGCGTGCCCACATCACCCCCATTTTATCCACTCTACATTGGCTCCCCATTAATTATCGTGTTCATTTTTTAATTCTTGTTTTAACTTTTAAAGCCCTCCAAGGTAGATCCCCTGTGTACATTTTTTATTTACTGCGCCCCTACTCCCCCAGTCGTGCACTTAGGTCCTCCCACCAAAATCTCCTGGTTGTCCCACGGACCCGGTTAATAACAAAAGGTGACCGGTCCTTCCAATTTATGGCCCCTACCCTTTGGAACACCCTCCCCCTTTCTATGCGTTCACTTGACTCCCTATCCACTTTTAAGGAACAGTTGAAAACGTTTTTATTCAGACAGGCTTTTAAATAATTCCTGGTTGTATACGTTGTTTATTTATTTATAATTGTTGTTTTGTTTTTAGTTGCACTCATATTTAGTTATTTAATTGTAACTATGCCTATGCTTACGATGTGTCAGAATTGTTTTATGTGTAGTGCGTTCATCTCTATGTTGCTATGTTTTACTTCTGTGAAGCACTTTGTGATTTTATCTGAGAAAGGTGCTATACAAATAAAGTTTACTTTACTTACTTACTTACTTACTCAAGTAAGAGCTTCGTTTTCCTGGGACCGTGATTCCGAACCTGCGGTTCAATTCCCCAGGTCTCTGGACAAACGGATGCCCACTGTCGCCGTGCTGGCCCCGATTGTCAAGATGAAAAGCACCCGGTGCGAGGGAGGTGAGCTTGGTGTTCGTTATGAGAATATCTCCATGCTCAAGTTGGCTATAGTCCGCAAAGGACTTGTTGCCGACACAGCTGTGTTTGGTAAACACCGTTCTGAAGAGGGATGTGTGTTGCCTTTGTTTCCCTTTTTTCTTCAGATAAGAATGGATGGGTGGGTCACAGGATTTTCCCCCTGGCCATGGGATACGTCACTGGGTGCGTTTCCTATTGGCCAGGAGACGTCCGTGAGGTTACAGGCTCTGTGCTGCAGACCGCTGTCTTTGTCAAAGTTGGATGATGCGTTGCATTCGAAAACTGTTCTTTTTCTGCTCTGCTCTCTATTACAGTGTGTATTGGGCTGTTGGTCACTTGGCCCAATTATTATTGCATGTATCTTTTTCAATTGTACTCATGTGGAGGTCTCTCTGGGGGAACTTCTGTCTTCCCCTCTTATGTGAGGAGCGGAATTGACGGGGTTGCCCTCAGTCGCGTCGTATAAGGCCCGTGGCTGTGTCTTATTGACCGGCTTCCTGCTGCTTGTCCCAGACAGCATGGAGGGGACGTTGTCTGGTGTTTTCTTGTTAGAATTCACCATTGATGTGTTTCAGGTTATTGACGTGCATATAGCGCTGTCCCTGGGTGCTTCCTATGTGGAACCACTGTTTTGGGCCGGCGCGCCTTGGTTGCCCAATTCATAGAAACAGCGTTTTTTATGCAGGCGTCTAGGAAGGAGATTTATTATCTCTACCGAGCGCCAGTGCAAGACTCGATGACTTGCGTGCATCTCCGGGGGGAGATGATGGAGTAGATCATTACATTGGCGGAGGGGTCTCACGCCCATGAGGTGGGCCGCCAGGAGCAGCGCATTCACGTTCTGTCCATCTTGGTGGCGCCCTCTGTGATGTTTTAGATCAGGGATCGGCAATAGGCGGCCCGCGGGCTGACATTGGCCGGCCAGCAATCATTTCTGGCCCGTCAGATTATTTTGAGAATATGATATTTATTTTACGCGCTGGAAATATTCACTCGGGACGCCAGGGTGTCTTTTATTGTGAAGCTGTATCTATCTACCGGCAGTCATCAAAAACATGTCTGTCACTATAGCCAATTGAAATGCTAGAAATGGTCACGTGGACTGGGAGAACCAATGGAATAGTCCCACCGGGTCGCATGTATATTTTCCTAACACACTTTCACTTCCGCGTTCGAGATGGAGCGAGTAACAAAATGTGTTAAAAAAACAAAACAAACATCTTTTGCAACGGGGAAATATAACGCTTCTTTTAATAAACAGGGGCCATACTTAAAATACGGGTTTATCGCAACAGGTCAGTGATTCTTGCGTGCCGAGCCGACGTCCTCTCTGCATAATATGTGGCGACAACAACAACAGCAGCGAGGCAATGATGACAACTGTGTTCAAGTTGGCATATAAAGTAGCTGCATTCAACGGCAATCTGGAATTGGAGGGCGGCGAGTGGATATGTGACATGTTTCAAACATTAGCAGGGATTTTGGAGGACTTAACAACAAACAAGGTATGGTGAGTCGTGTTTTCATGCATTCTGTCTTCTGATCTGTTCATCACGCGTCTGCGGTGATCTGCAACAGCTGAATGAATGAAAACTTTATTTAACAGATTACAGAATGGGTACAATACAGTACGGCGCAATACACACAATTGTTAAGGGGATGCAGACCAGAGAAAAACGTTTGTCTTTTTTCACTATATTAAATTAGCCATTGTTTTTGATCCTGGCCCGCCAAGCAATGGCTTGGGGAAAATCTGGCCCGTGGCCAAACCTAATTGCCGACCCCTGTTTTAGATCGACACACGTACCTACCCCCCTCTTAGGACTGGGGATGGCGGCGTGGCTAGGACGCGGGACTGGTTCTGGTCACGCCGGACCAAGTCAGTTAACCTGTTGTCCGCCGGGGCGCAGATCTGCTGTTCTGGTACCCCGAAGGACTTTGTGCTTTTCCGGGGGGGAAATGCCGGGTCGGTCCGGGCTTCGCGGGGATTGATGTCGTGGATATGTGTGTCATGTGTATGCCACTACGGCTTGCCCATAACAGTGACGTGCTTGGTCCATACTGTGTTGTACCTTGCGCTGTGTTAGGGGGCCTGGTCCTTCTCCGTTGTGTCACTCCTCCCTCCCCCTGCTGGGCAGGTATGGGAGGGGGCTGTTGAGGTGGTTGCTGTCAACCCTTCTAGGCATCCCTGTGTAGGTCCCGGTCCGCCAGGCCCAGGTTCGGACTCATTCCTGTCGACCTGTTGGCATGGGGTAACCCTTTTGAAAACTGAAACACTCTGTTTCTAGGTTTTTCTTGGTGGGTTAAGGGAACAACCGCCTCCTGTTAAACTAAACACAGGGGGGTGGTTGGTTCCCCGGTGTGTTGATAGCGGAGTCGACTTTCAGGTTAGGCCAGGCTTGACCCCGTCTGCCTGCGAGTGTGCCCCCACACTTTTCATGACGTATGCCAATCATGTCAGCCTTCTCTGCCTCGGCCTCTCTATGGGGTTGGGTTTGTGTGGAGGCTGCAACATGGTGCACAGCATACCGAACGCCCCTTCCGCCGGGGTGCTGTTTTCAGTAGACCCCTTAGGCGCCTGTTACGACCCTGGCTCATGGGTATGCAACCTATGTGTAATCAACACCAAAACCCTGTGCTCTAACTCAAAAATGCTACTAAACCAAGGAACTACTAATATAACTATAAACTAATGTACTGGTAACCCAACGGACAAGGACTGTAAGAACCTGACAGCTCTTTCACTAGGCACAGACCGTGCATGTGTGTTTCTGGGTCTGCCTTTGAAGCTCCCCAGCAGGTAACCAATCAGCACTAATTGGCTAATTGGCAGCCCTCACCTGCCTGCCCTGGTGAAACAGGAGTGACCAGGCCTCTAGTACATAACACCTCCCCCACCAAACTGGTTGCCCAAGAGGCAACCACTACACAACAACCCATAAACAAAACAAAAAACAACTGTGACCCCTTAGTTGTCAGGGCCTCTACCACCACAGCGATAACGGGTACCACAAACACCGGTACTACGATCATGAGAGGGCGTCTGCTAGCACGTTGTCCCTCCCACGAATGTGGCGAATATCCAAGTTATACGCCTGGAGGAACAAACTCCATCGCATCAAACGATGATTTGAATTCACCATGCTGCGAAGAAAAACCAAAGGGTTATGGTCTGTATACACAACAAGGGGTAAACTGGAGGATCCCACGTAAACATCAAAATGGTTCAAGGCAAGAACCAAAGCGAGCGCCTCCTTCTCTATAGTAGAGTAGTGCAGTTGATGCCTGTCAAACTTTTTAGAAAAGTAGCACACTGGGTGCTCCACCTCTAATGCATCCTCTTGCAGGAGGACGGCTCCAGCACCGAGGTCACTAGCATCCACTGCCAACTTGAATGGCAGTTGAGAATCGGGAGCTGACAGAACGGGAGCGCTAATCAGAATACCCTTGATGCTCTCAAAAGACTGTTGACAAGTCTCAGTCTACACGAAAGGTACCTTAGGACTGAGCAGATTGGTCAAAGGGGCAACAACAGAAGCAAAGTTCCTACAGAAACTCCTATAGTACCCTGCCATACCTAGGAAGCGCTTTAACTCCCGCCTGGTGATGGGAGCAGGGAAGCCCACTATAGCCTCCACCTTAGCTGTAACGGGGCACACATGCCCACGTCCAACCACCTTACCCAGGTAGGTAACCGTGGCCTGTCCAAATTCACATTTCGCAAGGTTAACTGTCAAGTTAGCATCACCCAACCGCTTGAACACTTCGGCCAGATGCTCCACATGTTGTGACCAAGAGGAACTGTGGATAACCAGGTCATCCAGATATGCCTCACAGAACGCTACCCCGCCCAGGACCTTGTTCACTAGCCGCTGAAACGTCGCTGGGGCATTTCGCATGCCAAAGGCCATCACTGTATACTGGCAGAAACTCTCTGGTGTGACAAAAGCGGATATCTCACGTGCTCGCGGAGTAAGCGGAACCTGCCAGTATCCCTTTAGCAAATCCAATTTACTTACAAAGGCTGCTGAACCCGCCCGATCGATACAGTCGTCCATCCGAGGCAGAGGGTACGAGTCCGGCTTGGTTACTGTATTAACTTTACGGAAATCAGTACAGAACCGATGAGTGCAGTCTGGCTTATCAACAAGCAGGCAGGGGGAGCTCCACGCACTAGAACTGGGCTCCGCAATGCCATGTCTCAGCATATAGTCTACTTCCTTTCTCAAGATCCTTCGTTTTTCCGGATTCACCCTATAGGCATGTTGCTTAATTGGTCCTGCACTACCAACATCAATGTCATGCTCGAGTACATTAGTACGACTAGGGACATCAGAAAACAAACGTGTATGCTGTCTAAGTAGGCGCACCACATCTGTACGCTCAGGAAGTGGTAAGTACGACAGGTGTGAGTCCAAGTCACCTAGTATCTGGGTGTTTGGCAACCGGCCCTGAGAAATCTCCTTCGACACAGAACAGTCGGCTACAATAGGAGATGCAGAAACTGTTAGAACAGCCACAGGCTTGACCCCTGACTGGTCAACCTGAGCCCTATCATTGTACGCCTTCAACATATTGACGTGACATAATCTACTCTTGCGCCTGCGGTCGGGAGTTTTAATCAAGTAGTCGACCTCACCAACTTTGCGCTCAATGGAGTATGGCCCACTGTATTTAGCCTGTAATGCAGACCCAAGAATAGGCGAGAGAACCAACACCTTGTCTCCCGGTGAGAACACCCTATGTCGGGCCCGCCTATCATACCACACCTTCATTTTTCCTTGGGCTACCTTTAGGTTCTCTTTCGCTAGTTCACATGCTCTACTAAGCTTAAGCCTGAAGTCACACGCATAGTCCAACAAATTAGTAGAGGAAGGAGTCTGGTCAGCCAACCACTTTTCCTTCAGCAGTTTCAAAGGACCCCTCACTGTGTGGCCGAACACCAGCTCAGCCGGGCTGAATCCAAGAGACTCCTGGGTTACCTCCCTAGCAGCAAACAGAAGCAAAGGGATTCCATCATCCCAGTCTTTGTCGAACTCCGTACAATATGCCCGCAGCATTGTTTTGATAGTCTGGTGAAATCTCTCCAGCGCCCCCTGGGACTCTGGATGATAGGCAGAGGGAGGGCAATGTTGGATAGACAACTGCTGGAGGACCTGAGCAAAGAGACGGGACATGAAGTTAGACCCTTGATCTGATTGAATGACCTTTGGTAGGCCAAAAGTCGAAAAAAACCTAACCAGAGCTTTGGATATAGCTGGGGCTGTGATCTTGCGTAAAGGAATGGCTTCAGGAAAACGGGTCGCTGCACACATAATAGTCAAAAGGTACTGGTTCCCTGTCTTAGTTCGAGGGAGGGGACCAACACAGTCAATGAGGATCCGCTCAAAAGGTTCCCCAACGGCAGGGATAGGCTGCAGAGGAGCCTGAGGGATCTTCTGGTTTGGTTTACCAACCACCTGACACACATGGCACGAGCGACAATATTGTGCCACATCTGACTTCAAACCAGGCCAACAAAAATGTCTCAGCACACGGTCATAAGTCTTCCTGACCCCCATGTGACCAGCAAGATCATGATCATGTGCTAGATGCAGTATATCAGGACGATACACGGCTGGAACAACAATCTGAAACACACTGCCCCAGTCATCCAGACTGGACAGGTTAGGTGGTGTCCACTTTCTCATGAGCACGTCATTGCTAACAAAGTATCCTTGAGACGTATCTACCATTTCATCCTCTAAAACCGCCTCTTCCAAGAGGGACGACAAGGAGACATCCTTGTTTTGCTCTAGTACCAACTGCTCATGAGACGGTATCACCTTACCAAAACCCTCATCAGGGCCACTTTTCAACTCAACAAAGAACGTGTCACTAAGTGTCATATCACCATCTAAGTTAACAACCTCATGGGTGTCACATTTGACCTTTGACATTGCACGTGTTACCGCACACACAGGAAACACTCCTGGATGCTTCTGTGCGAGCTCATCAGGAACCTCAGAAACTACAGGGACGGGAATTACAACTGGAGTAGCCAGCACTTTGCCACCGGCCAAATCGTTCCCTAGAATGAAGGACACCCCCTTTATGGGAATGTGAGAACACACTCCTACGACAACATTGCCTGATACTAAGGGAGAGTTTAGCGAGACCTCATGCAAAGGAGTATTCACAAAGCCTCCTCCAAAGCCCTGAACAATGGCACCGGAATGCAATGAAGAATCTTCCGAAAATGGCAAAATCCCATCCAGAATGAGAGACTGGAAAGCTCCTGTATCTCTCCATATTGTAATAGCCTGCCTTGATCCTAATTCACCAACCAGTGAAACAAATCCCTCCATCCTAAATGTTGAGGAGCCCTCTAGCTCCCTGTCTGCACCTTTGATACTTCGCACCCCACCCTCTAATGTCGGCATAGGTGTCCTGTCTATGATTTCTACCAGAGCCACAGTTTTTACATTTTTCTGCTTATGCACAGGGCATCCAGCAACGATATGACCAGGAACACACCTCTTAAATTCCTCTAGGAGAACCAACTGTCTGAGCTGCTCCCTTGACTCTGCTTTTTGCGAGGTGCACCACCGGTCAAACAGGTTCTCCTTCTCTTTTCCAAATTCAACATAAGACTGCCCCTCCTGCCTACGATAACCTCTAAAACGCTGACGATAGGCCTCGGGGACCAACTCATAAGCCCTCAATATGGAAGCTTTAACAAGTTCATAATCAGCGCTCTGTTCAAGGGACAGAGCAGTGTAGGCTTCTTGTGCCCTACCAACCAAAACACATTGTAGCAGCAGTGTCCAGGCGGTATCAGGCCACTTCAATGTGGTTGCCACCCTTTCGAAAAGGGGAAAATATCTTTCCACGTCTTTCTCAAAAAATGGTGGCACCATCCTAATATTCCTGCCTACATCAAACCCGGAACGTGACTCTGGATGCAGAGCACCCGCCTGCAAGGCAGCATACTTATATTCAAGCTCCTTCTGTACACGCTCGTGCTCCAGCAACAGTTGTTTCTCCTTAAACTCACGCTCCTCTTTCCTCTCTCTCTCCTTAAGCTCACGCTCCTCTTTACTCTCTCTCTCCTTAAGCTCACGCTCCTCTCTCCTCTCCTCACGCTCTCGCTCTAGCTGCCTCTCCTTAAACTCCAACTCCCTAATCCTCCACTCACCCTCTACACCAGGTAATAGCGGAGACGCGCCAGACGATGGAGGCTCCTCCACCCTCTCCTCAAGCACCTGTCCCCTAATGAGCAAAACCCGCAAAGCACCCAAGGCAGATGGTTTCAAACGTTTCTCACTGGGAGTAACCTCGACCTTGTAGTGCACAGCAAGCTCGAGCAGTTGTTCTTTGGAAAATTTGTCTAATAAGTCATGAGACGGGCGATCAACAAAGTCCCTGATGGAAGCCATTGTCACTGAACTAGACACCCCAAGCTACACACCCAACCTCACAGACACGAAGAACCACTAACGAACCACTGAAGAACAACGAAGAACCACTGAAGAACCATGAATAATGCTAATTGCCAACAATAACAACCAGAATGGAACACGGTGGAAATGTGAGCTCTACGGAGCGCACCTTTCCAGGTTGCACAAACTTGCACAAAAAAAATTAAAAAAACACACCCACCCTAAATAGACGTGTCATACACGCAGGGTGTTAGGTGCTACCAGGTATGCTCACCAAACACTTAAACAAACAAAATAAATCCAACAAAATTTTCCAAACAGGTGCGCCTTCTAACCTGATGTGACCACATATGCTTCTACGTCTAAACTGCAGAAAACCCCGGCCTACCACATGTCTACCCTAAGAAACACTAAATCAAGCCCTACCACACTACCTGTGTTTCCTGGCCGCCCTAACCTACCTACCCTTAAACTAATGCCCTGTAGACCTAACTTTCTTCAACCACACCTGCTACCAGTCAAAGATCATATACAATCATTTCATTGACCGCCCCAGGAGTACGTGGTGCACCGGACGCTAACCCACAACCAGAAAATAATGTCCCTATCTACATGTGGTGCCTACTAAACTATATATTTTAACAGCATAAGTAGTCACATCAAATTACAAACAAATACGGCATACTCACCTGTTTGATGAAAATGGCTCAGCCCCCACGTTACACCATGTGTAACGAACACCACCCAAACCATAACATGATGACACCCCGTGCAACACAAAAAAAAAAAATCACCAAACAAAGTTCTAGGGGTAAAAGATCCCGGATGAGCGCCCAATTGTTACGACCCTGGCTCATGGGTACGCAACCTATGTGTAATCAACACCAAAACCCTGTGCTCTAACTCAAAAATGCTACTAAACCAAGGACCTACTAATATAACTATAAACTAATGTACTGGTAACCCAACGGACAAGGACTGTAAGAACCTGACAGCTCTTTCACTAGGCACAGACCGTGCATGTGTGTTTCTGGGTCTGCCTTTGAAGCTCCCCAGCAGGTAACCAATCAGCACTAATTGGCTAATTGGCAGCCCTCACCTGCCTGCCCTGGTGAAACAGGAGTGACCAGGCCTCTAGTACATAACAGCGCCTGTCTAGTCCGCAGTGCTCCGGGCACAGGTCGAGTTACACTTTTGACCTGTTGCCAGGATTGAGTGATCAACCTCTTTGGGGGTTGTCTCCCCGGTGCGCCGACTGGCCCCACAGTGTTGTGGGGGTGTAGCCTCTGTGGAGTGCTTCAGGGCGGCGTGCTGTAGGGGGGAAGGGCCTGCTCTTGGATTGGGCCCTGTCCGATACGCTGGCGATGTGGGGGGTGGTGTCACTAGTGACCGTCTGGTGGGGTCTCGATGCTGCGGCATCGTTGGCCTCACCAGGCCCCCTTTTCCGGGGGGTCCTGGCCCTCAGGCTGTTCCTGGGGCTGGGTCCTCCTTCGCGCTCCGCTGCTATGGCCTTGCCATGGGGTTGGGTTCTTGACCTTTGACCCCGTGATGTTAGGGGCTGTAACAGTTTTTTTTTCTTCCTGTTCGTTCCCTAGTGGCATGTGGGATGCGCGCCTGAGTAGTCGTGGGTCCTTCTGTGTGAAGGTAAGTCCAACGATCTGCTCACCCTGTGCATTGAGTTACTAAACCCTCTTCGCACAGTCGGATACGATTCCCTCCCGTGTCCCCTCTAGGGGGGTCCGGGGGCTCGGGTCCTCCCCGGTTCTGATGGTTGTGGGGTGCCTCAGTGGGTACATTTGTTGAGCTTCCGCTCTGCTCAGCTCCTGTGTTCCACTAGAGCACAGAGCGTAAGCTATACGATATATAACATACGGTTATCCTATAACCATAGTTATATGAGTATAGCGAGCGCTCTGTGCTGACTCACTGAGGACCCTGTGGTCTTCGCCTTCGGTGGTGAAAGACTTGGGAAGGAGCTGTTAGTATGGCCACGACCCTGCTTATGTAGAGGAGCCGATGTGGGTGTGGCCAGGCGGATGGGTATGTACATGTGGAGAAAAGTTATTCAGTGCTAGATTGGATAAAGGGATAGTTCCACTAGAGCGCAGAGCGCTTGCTATACTCATATAACTATGGTCGGGTAGAGCCCTTGGTCCAGGCTACTAGAAAAGTCCGCCCGGATGAATTTCATCGACACACAGCCACATACACCAGGCGGCGGTATTGGACTTTTGCGATCTCAGACTCATTCCCTATGGTTACACAGGCTCCCTGGATGGATAACGATTGGAAATAGCAAATAAAATAAATAACAATCAAATAACGTGTATACATGGTTGGCGTTCAACGATTGGCGGACAAACGTTGTTGGCAGGGAATGAGTTAAAATTGTATTTCCAATATTAACCTCAAATTGATCTTGCCCGATGGACTACATTTTAGTAAAGTGGGAAAATAGAGATGTGATCTAAACATGTTCAGCTTTTTTAGCATGTTCTTGCCCTGAAATAGAATCAAGATGTGTTTGAATCTTAAAAATTACAATTTGACTGAATTCATTGGGTGAATATTGTTTGGGGAAATGTTTTAAAGGGGAACTATCTTATGAATGGCCTTTTCCAGTGGTTAGCATTGTTTTCTAGCAATGTGGGGTTGTACCAACACTGACTAGATATGAAATTCTCATTCAGTCCCACTCCTCCACTGCAGTCGATACAAGATCCTCCCCCAGTGAACTAAGCCATTCAGAATTGCCTCGCTTGTCTACATAGAGATGCTGATTTGCATATCTAAGCTCCTTCTGTGGTTGTAGCCACCGCCCACAATCAACAATTCGCTCAACAACGGAGCAGTGGGAATAATTCAGAAGCGGTTTCCCTGTCACTGACACTTCCTCTAAAGAGAGAGAGAGAGGGAGAGAGAGAGAGAGAGGGAGGGAGAGACAGACAGATAGAGAGAGGGAGAGAGAGGCTCTCATATGGTGAGGCTCTCTGAGGCTCTCTGTCTCTCCCCCTGCATTTACACACAATCGTGAGTCGCGAGTCGAGCCGCTCACACACGCGCACACGCACACGCGTGCTCACAGAGTGATCTCTCCTCTCTCTCTCCCTCTCTCTATCTGTCCCCCTGCATTTACACACAATCACGAGTTGCAAGTTGAGCCGCTCACACACACGCGCGCTCACAGAGCGGTCTATCCTCTCTCTCTCTCCCTCTCTCTATCTGTCTATCCCTCTCTATCTCGCCCTATCTATCTCTCTCTCTCTCTCTCTCTCTCTCTCTCTCTCTCTCTCTCTCTCTCTCTCTCTCTCTCTCTCGCACGTTCTCTCTCTCTCTCTCTCTCTCTCTCTCTCTCTCTCTCTCTCTCTCTCTCTCTCTCTCTCTCTCTCTCGTATGTATCATGCCGTGTGGGTGACTGTCACTCAAAGTGCATTGCTACTATGGGCGGAATCTACTTGGAATCTTGAATGCAGAAAATGCTGCTCGAAAGTACTTGATTAGAAATACAAAACAATGATTAAAAAAATATATATATATTAGAGATGTGTTCCATAGACTCACATGAATTGTGTAAAATTGCCCAAATAGTGAAAGAAATAGTAAGATAGTTCCTGTTTAATTTGTCTCTGTTGTTAACTTAAAAAGTTATGCTCTTTTCTTTTTCTTCTTTTTCAGGTGTTGGTTCAGGATAGGTGTAATAAAGGGTTACAAATAAACCCCATGGGACATTATTTCAACCTGTTACCTGGCAGAATCTTAAAATAGATAGGATTAAGGATTAATAAAAAACAGGTGGTGAAAAAAAATCCACCCTATGCAGGTGGACCTATGTTTACATCTAGACTATAGTCGTTAAGAGAGATTGATTGATTGAAAACTTTACTTTACTTTATTATTATTATTATTATTATTATTATTATTATTATTATTATTATTATTATTATTATTATTATTATTATTATTATTATTATTATTATTATTATTATTATTATTATTATTATTATTATTATTATTATTATTATTATTATTATTATTATTATTATTATTATTATTATTATTATTATTATTATTATTATTATTATTATTATTATTATTATTATTATTATCATTTTTTTTTTTTTTTATATATTCCTTATTACCATTACTATAATCTCTCTCTGAAACAGTTTTTTGTTTGTCTGCCTGTCACTTTGTCTTGATGTCTGCTGTTCTTTGTATTCTGTTTTTGTGTTTCAAATAGAACATTTTCAAGTACATATAATTTGTAAATGTTGGTTGTGGTTGCACTGGAAAAATAACCAATAAACAGACATATAAAAAAAAATAAAAAAATTATTAACAGATTGCTCAATACACACAATTGTTAAGGGGATGCAGACCAGAGAAAGACTTTCGTCTTTCGTCTTCCTCTAGTTTTTCTTAAGTATATTTTACATTTACATTTACAACATGTTGTCATTTAGCTGCCGCTTTTATCCAAACCCAGATAGCAAAAAATGAGTGAATCAACGTTGAAATAGGGTTCAGCAGAAATATTGAATCTATGTTGAAGCCTGACATCTAAATTATATAGATCGTTGTCTATGACCCTAACATTGAATCAACATTAGGTGTCAACCATAGCTGATACTATATCAATGTTGATTCAACCATCATCTAAATGGTAATATACATGCACATTTTAGTTGATTTTATATTGAATCAATGTTAGACATCAATGTTTATTCAACCATAATCTAAATGGTAATCTACATGCACATTTTAGTTGATTTTATATTGAATCAATGTTAGACATCAATGTTTATTCAACCATAATCTAAATGGTACTCTACTTGTACATTTGTAACTTGTACATCTACTTGTAACTTGTAAAGTTAAGGAATCAATACTGATTAATGTACATTTTACATTAAAATATTGCTGCTGATATGTATACATCATAACATTACATGTTTTTTTCCTGCTGTTAAACACACTATTGTTAAATAAATAATAATAAAATTCTTATATGACCATATTTCCAAAAATGTGTGAACAAAAATGACAACATGGCTTTTAAAATGAAAATTTATTTTTTTCTAGGGTATCAGAACTTCCAGTGACTAAAACTTTACAAAAAACAAATAACAGACCTTATAACAGGCTTTCATTAACAATATAGCCACTGCCAGAATAGTGACACACATATTGTGTGTGGTGAGCACACGCATTCATGCACAACGAAGACAAGATTGCAATCATTTTAACTATAAATTTATGAGCTCAAAGTATGAGCTCACTACTGACTGAAATGTCCAACAAAAAGCATCAATTGTCAAATAATATTGATCACATTAACTAGACTAGATGTTTGAGGAAATTAGAAAGGGAACAACAACTTAACCCTTGTGTCTGATCAGATTCGTATTTGTTTGATAACTTTGCAGTGATGAGCCAACATAATATGTGGCATAATCTTTTAATTATCTTGTATTTTTTTTTTTACTCTTCATAAATTGTTTATTCCACTTCAGCCCGATCATAACCACCACATATTCTTTTTTTTGTCATATTTAACAACTCTTTTCAGAAAAGTGGGAGTATTTCATTACAAAAATAATATAAAAAATGGTTATGATCAGGGCTGAAGTTGAATAAAATATTTATGGAAAAGAAAGTGGGAAATTATTTCAACATAATCTTTTTATGGAGTTTTTCAATTTAGTCCCCTAATAAGAGTATAATACTTTAGTTTTCAGACACAAGGGTTAAATATAAACAATGGCATAGGATTTGAATTTAAACACAGTGGAGCTTAGATGATCTACAGTTGTCCACGACTTATCCTCCAAGGCATCTGCTATATAATAATCTTCAGATTTACTTAAGTGTTATTAGTAGGTTACAGCAGTAAGCATTAGTTTACTCAGTCAATTATGGCCAATTCGTTTTATATTGTTTAATACAGTTAAATAAATAGATAAATGAAAAGCAATTTTTTTTGGATTACCCCCCCCCCCCCCCCCACTGTACCGAAAATAATACCGAACCGTGTCTTCAAAACCGAGGTACGTACCGAACCGTGGATTTTGTGTACCGTTACACCCCTAATGTTTCTATAACTCTCTCCCATATAACTCTCTCCCATACCCTTAACACCAACCGCTGAAGTGCCCTTGAGCAAGGCACTAAACCCCCAACTGCTCCAGTGGAGTTGCTCAGTGGCCAACAGTGTCAGACTGTGGTTGTACTGGGGCCTAACAAAATTAATAGTTGGTTTCAGGTTGGTTGTCAGTTTGGCCATGGGTAGGTAGGGAATTTATTTTATTTTATTTTTTTATTTTATTCTTTCCCACGGCGACTATGGATAGGGAATTTCTTTATTTAATTAAAATGTTCACAACAACATGGATGCATGTACTCTGCCAGCATGTTTAATATCCATAATACTAAATGTTTGACTAAGATTTCTATGAAACTTTATTAAAAAAAAAAAAAAAAAACGTTTTTTTTTTTTTTTTTTATAATTTTTTCTAAAAACTCATAAAATATATTGGGTCGCACCTAAATCGGCAGGGTCGGTCGGCAACCTGAAACCAACTATTAATTTTGTTAGGCCTGGGCAGCTCCCAGGTGTGAATGGAACTCTGTGAATGTGAAGCAGGGCGTAGCTGAAAAAGAGCATCTGTGCTCAGCGAACCTACCCTGGGTAAATAAAGGTTAAAATAAAAAATAAAAAAAATAAACACTGCAAGAACAGGCTGAAGCATAAGTCATTCAAGTAGATGCCGTCCATGGAAGAACAGTGTCCAGGGTAATTCCTTGTACTGTATGAACCAGGGAAACAGTGTGCTGGGGTACCCCAAGTTTGACTCTGGTTCGCTTGACAATTAAGTTTGGGTCACTTCGGTTCCAAGAACAGGCTGAAGCAGCATATTCAAGTAGATGCCGTCCATGGAAGAACAGTGTCCATCAGGGTAATTCCTTGTACTGTATGAACCAGGGAAACAGTGTGTGCTGTGCTGTGCTGGGGTAGCTGTGCTGTGCTGGGGTACCCTAAGTTTGACTCTGGTTCGCTTGACAATTAAGTTTGGGTCACTTCGATTCCAAGAACAGGCTGAAGCAGCATAAGTCATTCAAGTAGATGCCAGGGTAATTCCTTGTACTGTATGAACCAGGGAAACAGTGTGTGGTGTGCTGTGCTGTGCTGGGGTACCCTAAGTTTGACTCTGGTTCGCTTGACTTAAGTTTGGGTCACTTCGGTTCCTTGAGATGCCTCCCTCCCGGTCTGGCGCATAACGAAGCCACTTCTTGACAGTTTCGCTGTAGTCCTGGTCGGTCAGCTTGGGGTCAAACTGTCGAGCAGCAGCTGATAGACACAAAAATAAAAAAGGGAGGAAGAGAGGTGGGTGAGATGATGTACGATGATAAGAGCACCCGGCCCTCACTTCACACGAGTGCGATTTTTTTAAATCACTCAATTACTCACTCTGTAGGTCTACAGTAACAAGCTACAGTCAGCATCCAGTTAGACTGGACAGGAAAGAGAATTAAGCAATCGCCTAGCCTGACACCATCTAGGCAATACAATGTGTATCCATGCACCTCTAAAGCTCAATTATGTTGTCCATTTCTTATAGGTTGCACTTTCATCACTTTATTCCAACATAACACTTTTTTTTTAAGTTTTTGCAACAGCATAATTATATTCTGAATCACCAGCATAACCAGCATCACCACCTCACTACCTAAACTTAACCTATGAAGTAGTTTGCAGGGGAGGAAGCTCACCAAACATGCAGGCTTGTAGTGTGGTGTGCTTGAATGGCTTCTTTCTTTCTGAACAACGCTTGTCTTTCTTTCCAGCCCAGTTGAACCCACTGGCCAGGGCGTTGGTCATAGCAGTTTTCAACATCAGTCTGATCAGGTTCTCTGAATTGGTGCCTCCTACCAAAGCCAGGCGAGAAATCTAAATCAGAGAGAAGAAAATGAAGGCCCTGCGTTAGAAACAGCATAACGTTTATTTTATGAACACAGAGCAATCAACTTGTTTATACACACACTTTATGCATGCACTGATATTCCAGCCCATGCCAGTCATTAGGTTTAACCACATTAACCCTCCTGTCCATATGTAAACGGTATATTTGAACAATTTCAAAACGTTTCATAAATAGCAGATATACAAGCTCTAACACGTTTTGAACTAGAAAGTGCTAAACACATTTTTCCCCTGAACAAGACCACACTGAAACGATCTACATTTGATAAATGAATGCAGTTCAATAAATTACCATCTTTTGACGGACTGATTGCTCCATCAGTAATGATTCTGCCTCATTGAAGTCTTGTTCACTGGCGATTGGCAGCTGGAAGGGGAGCATAGTGGTTGTGGTGGCCACGCCGTGTCCCCTGGTCCCACCAGATATGTTGCCCTCAGCCAACTCGGTCTTGATGAACTGCACATCTCTCGATAGATCCTTCACCACGACAAGAAATTCAGCCAGCATTGAATTATTCTTCTGGATGGTAAGGTCTTCAGAAGAAGAGTTAAAATCATTAAGTGAGAAATAAAAATAAGCAGCAAATCACACGAGGAATTACACCATGTCCAATAGACTTGCCTTTCAGAAGCTGCCCGTCATCGCCGGCCATCTGTCTACGCTGTGAAACACCAGATTGCCCTGAGCTGTGTCCTGACATCGCTGTAGAAACAAAATCATAGTTATATATTTCACTAGTTTGACTGCATTGGATCAAACTGGTGGTAGTTCCCTCTAAAATGGCATACCATTTTGTGCATGTTGTGAGAGACCAGGGGGACTGTAGTATTGCCCCGAGCTGCATCCCGACATCCCTGTAGAAACAAATCATTATATTTAAAAATACAAAATCTGACTTGTCAGTCAAATTAACATACATGTCATAATCACTAACACCGGTTCCTGACAGGCAGCAAGCGAGCGAACTGGAGACGAAATCGCACACGACACTGTCCTGATATGACGCAGCGCGTGTCCGAGTGTGTGTTACCTGGATTCTCGACCAATAAAAAGTGTTTAGGGGCGGGACTCGGCCGCGTAATCGCTCAACTAGAGACACAGCGAGCGAATATTTGAGGGGTGAACGACATCGCTGCTCAGTTCACTGTCGCTCGCGGCAGGTCACGATAGTCTGATTGAAACGAATACATTTTAATCACTTTTTCCCGCTCGCTCGCGTCGCTCTATGTCAGGAAGGGGTGTAAGGAGTTGTATCCCCGTCTCTCAAAACACTGTTACTGAAAGAGTACAGTATCATACCACTACTTGCACTTTGTCGATCTTGCAGCTGCTGGACATGTGAGGCCTGCTGCTGCTGGTGATACTGAACAATATCAAATCCTGGCATCTCGGCTGAAACACAGTAGGAAATACACAAAGTTATTAGCAAATGACGCTATTGTAATCCCCCATGTGAGAAAATGTTTGATTTCCATTCAGCTGATTTCACGTGCACTGCCAAATACTACTTTAATAAAAATATCAAAGACAATGCGAGACAATACAGATATTTTAAACATGCCAGAATATTATGTTATGAGATTGCTTGATAACTCACCATTATGTTGAGTTAGCGATTGCCGGTAGTTGCTAGTAACCAGATCTACAAAGGGGAAATGTAAAATAAGTTGCGACTCAAACATGGTGGAAATTGTGCTCAATATAAAAGCATTATGTACAACTACACATTTGTATTGTGACATTGCTTGCAAGTTGTGAAGGCTTTGAATTTGTGTAGTGGGCTGGCATGCACATTGTAAACATGTATTCTGTTGCATGCATGATGCCAGCGACCTGCCAGCCATCTCCTCACAAGAACACAGATATGGGTTCACTTACTGTTATTTGGATCAGGAGTCTGCAACGAATCTAAATAGCTGTAGATCATGCCACCATCCAAAGAATCTAAAAAAGGTAAGCCAGGGTGAGAATTGAAGATGCTACAAATCATGTTTAAACAGTCATCTAGTTGGCATTTTAACATGCATAGCAACATACCATTCATTGTAGGGTCTTGGCCAACAACTGGAGGGTTGACGGATCTTAGCGCCTTACGAGACCGGCTCGATTTTGGAGTCTGTCCTACAACATATTTTAGTTGGCATGTTATTCACAATGTATATATTTTGGGCCAACTATAGAATAACTGCAAGAAATGCAGAAGTCCAATCAAATTAAAATGCTCAATTTGTCGGTACATGGTCAGACTAATTTGTTTAACTGTTTATTATTATTATTATTATTAACTGTAGCCATTTCCAAAGTGCCTATATAAAATAAATGCATTGCATCAATACCTGGGAAACCCACATCAGGTGCTTTGGCAAAAAGTTTTCTTTTGGCGTCGCCACTCGAGTCAGAGTCCGAGTGCACATACTGCTGATTTGGCCTAAAAAAAAGTATATATATACACACATATAAATAAATGTAGTTATGATACTACGTTTATTAGTCAAGGCTAAAGTCTGAATACATAGGCCCTCAGGCCACTGTGTGTTATCCTTTTAGCACTACTTGCAACTACAACAGCAGTGCCATTATTTACAACACCCTAGGGAGAGTTGTCCCTTTAACAAAGGGAACACTGTACCTGGATCTTCTTTTTTGGCGGAGATCTCCTTCGTCCTCAGATTCAATTTCAGAGGTTGGACACATAGTTGAGGTGTACTTGGTCTCTCGTTTTTTGGCCTCATCATGGGTCTCTGGAAAGAGCAGAGAGAAAATGACAATTAACATATCTGCAGTCCAGTGTTTAACGAAAAAATATATGTACCTCTTATCATATGTGCATCGTCACAATTTGCGTCCTCACTTTTTGTGTATGTGTTGCACGAAATACTCACCACACGTAGTAAGCTCACGTACATCCTTATAGGTGATCCATTTATCATCTGGTTGCAGTCCATCTCGAAGGGCTTTTGTGAGCTTTATGTGTTTAGGGGGCCATAACACAGTCTGGTCTTTAGCATTAAACCTGCTCCCTAGAACTACTGCTGTCCCACCATTTGGGAACTGTACAACTGACCACAGCACCACCTCACCATTCATCTTCAAAGGGCTGAAATGAGAATTTACGGTACTCATAATGATCTCTCCTTACAAGCCATTCCCATACCGTCCTAAACTAATATAATCCAGCCTTATTTCTGTCTGTAGTCGTCGGTGTAGGTTATCCAGTGTACATATCCACACGGTCCTCGTCTAGGGCTCCTCGGGTGAAAGCGCCAGGGTAAGCAGCCCAGCCTGGATAAGCACACTAGCTGGTACGAGGAAACGTTGGTAATGCTGGTCACTGTAGAACGGTAGCCGCACGATACACTATACATAATAGACTAATAATAATAGAATAGGTCGAACTCAACGATACAGCTTTAAACTCTGACACTTCAGCTATCAATTTGCACGCGGTCTCAAGGCTCTATTTTGGGGCAAAACGGGCACACTTCACAGCACGTTGTATCGTGGTGAAGGCTTCAACTTATTGGGGTAACTAACTGCTGTATCCACCTGAAACGTATTTATACGTAAGGTGAATAATCTATAGTACCAGCCTTATTTCTGTCTGTAGTCGTCGGTGTAGGTTATCCAGTGTACATATCCACACGGTCCTCGTCTAGGGCTCCTCGGGTGAAAGCGCCTGGGTAAGCAGCCCAGCCTGGATAAGCACACTAGCTGGTACGAGGAAACGTTGGTAATGCTGGTCACTGTAGAACGGTAGCCGCACGATACACTATACATAATAGACTAATAATAATAGAATAAGTCGAACCAGCTCTCTAGAACTACTGCTGTCCCACCATTTGGGAACTGTACAACTGACCACAGCACCACCTCACCATTCATCTTCAAAGGGCTGAAATGAGAATTTACGGTACTCATAATGATCTCTCCTTACAAGCCATTCCCATACCGTCCTACAAAGCCAAAGTGCACTACACACATTGCATTTTTGAAGCATTTAAAGGAAAACTCCAACATTTTGTGAAATTAGCTTATTTGACATCTTCCCTGGAGTTATAAGAAGATACATACCTTTTTCGTCTCTCTGCATGCATTGGGCTTAGGGAACGCCTGGACAGTTAGCCTAGCTTAACTTCATCACTGGAAGTGGGGCAGACATCTAACCTAGTTCACTACAGTCAGGAAATATACTCCAAATACAATCAAAATACAACTCCCAAACGTTCCCATAAACATGTTGTGACCTGTGTATTTACCACGTCTCCCAGTCACACAAGTCACACAAGTCTCCAAGTCACACAAGTCTCCCAGTCACACAAGTCTCCAAGTCACATGAGTCACACAAGTCTCCAAGTCACACAAGTCCAAGTCTCCAAGTCACACAAGTCACACAAGTCACACAAGTCACACAAGTCCAAGTCACACAAGTCACACAAGTCTCCAAGTCACACAAGTCACACAAGTCTCCAAGTCACACAAGTCTCCAAGTCACACAAGTCACACAAGTCCAAGTCACACAAGTCACACAAGTCCAAGTCTCCAAGTCACACGAGTCACACAAGTCTCCAAGTCACACAAGTCACACAAGTCACACAAGTCACACAAGTCACACAAGTCCAAGTCGCACAAGTCACACAAGTCTCCAAGTCACACAAGTCACACAAGTCTCCAAGTCACACAAGTCACACAAGTCACACAAGTCACACAAGTCTCCAAGTCACACAAGTCACACAAGTCACATAAGTCTCCAAGTCACACAAGTCACACAAGTCTCCAAGTCACACAAGTCACACAAGTCTCCAAGTCACACAAGTCTCCAAGTCACACAAGTCACACAAGTCACACAAGTCACACAAGTCTCCAAGTCACACAAGTCACACAAGTCTCCAAGTCACACAAGTCTCCAAGTCACACAAGTCACACAAGTCCAAGTCACACAAGTCACACAAGTCTCCAAGTCACACAAGTCACACAAGTCTCCAAGTCACAAAAGTCTCCCAGTCACACGAGACTCATGTGACTGGGAGACTCGTGTGACTTGTGTGACTGGGAGACGGGGTAAACACACAGGTCACAACATGTTTACAGGAACGTTTGGGAGTTGTATTTGGAGTATATTTCCTGACTGTAGTGAACTAGGCTAGATGTCTGCCCCACTTCCAGTGATGAAGTTAAGCTAGGCTAACGGTCCAGGCGTTCCCTAAGCCCAAAGCATGCAGAGAGACGAAAAAGGTATGCATCTTCTTGTCCAACTCCAGGGAAGATGTTAAATAAGCTAATTTCACAAAATGTTGGAGTTTTCCTTTAAGCGTTTCAATTGGCCAGCCAAACATGTTATCTGTGTACATGTAATATTGTACTAATTGTGTATTTATTAATGAGGTAAGTTATGCCCCGAAATCCGACGTTAGAGTCAGTGTGTCAATATAGTTACTGCACTTTAGCTTTGTAGGGCAGTATGGTTATGCTGTTAAATGAAGTAGTGGTATTGCAATGGCACCATCTCCGTCTGGAGAGAGAAGACATTTGCGCTTGATATAGCGAAGTTTACCTATCCCTATATCTTCTTGCAAGCCACTGACCTTGTATGTACCAATGTATGATGATTCACAGGGATACATGTAGTATGGCTGTTTGTGTCTGTACTTTCTGTAAATTATATATACCTCTTCCTCTGATTTAAGAATATTCTCTACTAATGCAAATCCATCTCCAACCTCAATACAATTGTCTCCTTTCTTTGTGGACAAAGTAAACCGATGAGTGGAGACCTTCCTGTACTGTTGTGAAGAAGTAAACTGTGGGAGGACAGGCCCATCAGTGTGAATATTACGCAAAATTGGATCATCTGTGGGACATGGGGATCCAACATGTGGAATTTCAGACAACCTTTTCACTACCTGTTGTAGAGGCTGATGTGGCTTGCGTAGAAGATGCTTAATTTGTCCAAGATAGTTCTCAAAAGGGAATCCTGAGATATTATCTAGAGTGCCAAACTTCCTGTATTCCTCAGCCAAATGAATAAGCTGGTGTACATTGTACACAATTTCACCTCTTCCATACACTGTCCCAAAGTGTTCAACAAAAGAAACCATCAGCTTGTGCGCAAAGGCCAACATTTCCTCAGAAATACTAGGGGACAGCAACAAGTACATTCCAACAGAAAAGGATGAAGGATCGCAACTCAGTAGCTTTCCAGCGATCTAACTCTGACAGTTCCCTTGGTTTACGGTTAAATTCACAAGGCATGTAGGGACGTAGCTTTAGCAGTTTACCTGAAATGGCTTGTACAGTTTTGGAAGGGACCCTTGTTGCCAAATTCTTCCCCTTTAACCATATATTAAGCAGTTTCCTTGTAACTCCGAGACAACAGAGATGCATGTAATCAGTTGGAAACATAGAAACCATCTTAACTAAACCTGTTAAAGGGCTCGTCCCATTGTGATGTGCCTCATCAACCATGTCTGAGAAACTGGAGTCTGTCCTAAGTCTGACTTTTGTTTCAGGATATGTCATTTTATTTCTCCATACACCCTCCTGAAAACACTTGTCACAACCAGAATAGCCATTAAATGCCTTGGTCTGCTTAATATAAGCTCTAGCCGGGGCATCACAAATGAAAGAAGAAATCTGTACATCAAATTGCTTGTCATTATAAATAATGCCATTAGACAGTACATTCTGAAGATCTTTGACAAACTGCTCTAGGTACTCAAAAACACTCTTTGGCTTGCTTAGACCACAAAAAATGCCAACAACAAATGGGGACTTTGTGTAGTCACATTTGAGACTTCCAAGTATGGGCCAAAACTGAAGTTTAGAACTTTTGAATAAAGGTAAACCATCTATATTAAACTGTAAATTAAGAGTTGTCAGAGTTGCCGGTAAAATCAAACATGCCAACCGTGAAAGCACCCCTTTGACTAAACCAAAATGATAGTATTCTCCCCCTTCAATCTTAGTGGTAGGCACATGTTTTTGTGTTCCTAGCAATGTTCTTCCATCTTTAGGAAGGGTGGGGTGAAACATCTTCAAAAAGGACAGCAAAGATGATAGTGCAACCAGAGAGACTGAATAGGATGTTGCCCAATATTTTAAACTTGTCATGAGGAAATCTTCATTATGCTCATCACTGTCAAAGACATGTTCAGGTTCAATTTCGTCATCCCAGCTATACTTTCAAAATGTGCATTTGACTCACCTGGTGAGTCAATATTTTCACTTTGATCACTGATAGTTAGTGGTCTGTTTAGTGGCAAGTCTGAAGTTGATAAATCTAGTGGCAAGTCTGATCTAGTTGTTAAATCTAGTGGCAAGTCTGTCTTTGGTAAATCGAGCAGGCACTCAGTATAGGCTGTGACAGGATCTGTGTTCTCTAAAGAGTGATGGTTTGTCCTTGAATTAGCAGCAACAATTAACTTATAATCAGTGAGGATAGCCTGCTCTGTCTCTCTCACTAATTTGTTGACTCTACGTCTTTTAGCCCGAGAATAAGATGACATAGTGATGAGGTGCTGTAGTCAATGTAATGGTACATACATTGTGCTATTTACTTGGCTAGAACAGGTCTTTGCTTCAATTGCTGCAACGTGCGGCTTCTTGAAACTGGTACGTGATTCTGGAAAAAGAAAGAAAAAAGAGAGGAGGGTCGACATTAATGTGCTGCATTGCAATGTGCAGGGTGAAACGCTTGCATAATTCTACATTTTGATCAATATCAAGAGAGTCCATTATTATATTATTGTTATATTGTTCATTAGAAAATACCATGTATATAACCAAACGTCTAACTATATAGTCAATGTAATGGTACATAAATTGTGGTATTTACTTGGCTAGAACAATTAAGTCTCAAACAGCCTGCAAACTACCTGGCGTTCTATCGCCATGCTCTAAGACAAACTCTAACCTTAACCAACTTAGAAAGAGTGCAAGGGGAGATGAAGCATATAGCGATATAAACATAGTCATAGCATCAAATTAGTATTTAGATAAGCCACAGAAAAAAATCACGTTATAAAAATAAGCAGTTTCTAAGAAAAAACGATTTGTTATGTGAAACGCTTTATCAACATGGGCGCCGCCATTTTGTTTGGTGACATCACCGTCGCAGTGCATTTAGCTAGCTGGCTACCTAGCCGCAGCCGGGATTCAAAGCCTCCTAACCGGCTAACCCAGCTCGCTAAATACTGCATGTAGCTAGCAGAACTGTAAAATTAGTTTGAACAGCCATACAAAAAGAAACACGCGGTCCCGTTGTTGTCTGGTAGGCAACATTTGCATTTACGGATCCACGTGTTTAGTAGGCCAGCTAGCGCGTGCTTCCTTGACTACTTCCTGTTCACCCAATAAGCATGCTTTTGATTGGCTGAGTCGCACAACGTCATTCAGTAACAACGCACGCAATTGGACCACGCAATTTCTAATCGTTGGCGCTTTAATATTAACATCGAAATAACTTAAACAACCATAATATTAACATCGAAATAACTTAAACAACCGTACGATTCCACTTGCACACTCTCCAGAGTTATATTAAGCACACGCTACGAATATTCATGAATATTTATCTTAGTTGACGTATATATATATTTACCTACCAAACTGCAGCATATCACATGCACAACGCCGTCAAGATCCACTGGTGCACACTCACAATAACGTTATTTTTCACAGAACACAGTTAAGATAAAAGTAATATAGCCAAAACTTACTGTAAAGCACTCAGTAGAATCAAATCCGGGGGGAACCAGACGTGCTGTTCTGAACAGCAGTTCACATTGAGAGATCGAGTGCTCAGCTGCATGCTGGGACGTACGTCTGTTTAAATTGGGGGGGGGGGATTCGGGCCAACGTAATAACGACAAACAGCATACGTTGAACAGCATCCGTTGATTCAACATTTATTCGATATTGGCATTTCAATCATTAAAATGCAACCACAAAACAATATTGATTCAATGATATGTTTTCAACATTAGTCAATTGCTTTAGCGGTTAATGGGTGATTCAACATCAATCGTCGACCTTAACCAAAAAGCAAGCATTGTGACCATAAATCAACATTGAATTAACACCTTTTGCTATCTGGGAAGTGACTTACAAGTCAGCAGAAAGGGTAAAACTCTTTCAGCTGAGTAACCATGTTCATCACACAGTGTTGAAACGTGGGTGCTGGGGTGTTGAGTACATAGTAGTAAATACATATTAGTATAGTAGGTAGTAATTTAGGCAAGGAAGATTATTTTGTGGAAAAGTGCATGATAGTAAAATGCATTACAATGTTTTTTTGTGTCATTTCAGATATTGATTAGCAGGCAGAGCCAGGATAAAATGTGTTTCAACTGTTCAATGACAGTGTTAAAGTGTTATAGAGGAGTGAGGTTCCAGTTGTGATTTTCCCCCATTGTAGCCATCCATTGTAAAATCAAAACTATAAGTATTACAGACAAACCATATTGTGTAGGTTCATAATCTTTGATGAGGTATTATTTATTATTATACTGTTACAACCAATAATGATAAATATTTTAACTTGTTCTTTGAGATACTGTCTTTTATAGCATTGTTTCCATGGTAACTACTACAGTACCTGTTACGTAGTACTTTCACATGGTGGAGGGATACTTGCTGTCTGTGGTGCATATTCACATTGTAGTAGTAGTGTGTTGTCACTAATGAATGGGTGGTTTGATTGACACGCTCTTCCTTTGTTTTTGCTTGTCACTAAAATGGCCGCTTTTCTAATTGATCACAGGTGTGGTGGTGAGGCACCACGCCCTACAAATGCAGAGCAGAGTGCATGCTGCAGTTGTCAAGTTCTCACTTCACAGAGCTCGTCCTCATCACAGCTCTCCAGACCTAATCTGCTCACACTTCCTTTTCTCATTTGACCTTTTTGCTGCTTGACTATTTTTGATGCTTTATTTTTGACCCTGTGCTTTACTTAACTTGTTATATCCTGAACTAGGGAGTCTGGAGCACCCAGCTCCCCCATTCTTTTGTTATTTAGATAGTGGTTGCTAATAAATATAGTTGTTTGATACCACTTGTCCGTTCTCCTGTATCCACCATTAAACGAGCCACATTTTCCTGACTGCTCTGGCCTAGGGCAAGTCAACTTGGGATTGAATGTAACAGTAGTCTGGGAGAAATACGAGGCCCTGTGCGAGATTTAAACGTGAGGCCCCTCCCCCCCCCCCCCCCCCCCCCCCCAAAAGGTAAAAAAATATATATATATATATAATTTTTATGTAAATTTTTTTTTCATACAGTCAACATATTCTTAAATAATAGCGCTGCCCGAGGCTGGGCATGATACAGTCAACATATAGCAAGAGAGAGAGCGAGAGAGACTCCCGTTCTACAGTCAATATACAGTAGGCTGACCAAACGTCCTCTTTTGCCCGGACATGTCCTCTTTTCACGCCCTGTCCGGGGCGTCCGGGGGGGGGGGGGGTTTATTAATTCATGGAAATGTCCGGGGTTTCACTGTTTTTCAGTTTCAGTTTCAGTTTCACAGGCCCTTTGCGAGCATCTGAAGGCTCGGGGCTGCATTTTTCGCAGAACATATAAATTACTGAATTAAAGCGCTATTCGTTGCCGTTCGAATGCCATCTGGATCGCCAAAATCCGTGCCTCGGTTCTCGAGTTACATGCCGATATGTCAGGCATGCAACTTTTTACATGGCATTATCCAACCGAACTCCCGGAGAAGCATGCAGCTGCAGAGCCACAGAGCCAGCGGCGCTCTCTGGGCCGCGTGCTGACGGCCGCGCTGTGAGGCAATAGTATCCAGCTGCAGGATGAGAGCACCAACACTCTCAGGACCGCAACACTTTAAGGACCCACACTTTAAGGACCCTCGCTTCCATTGGCTGATTTGGGTCACATGACCGTCCCACCCAATGGCTGAATTGGAGTATTGCACTGCGGGATTGATTGATTGATTGATTGATTGAATTGAATTGATTGAAAACTTTATTAACAGATTGCAGAATGGGTACAGTACAGTACAGCTCAATACATACAATTGTTAAGGGGATGCAGACCAGAGAAAGACTTTCGTCTTGTTCACATCAGGGTCCCCCATTTTCAATTCATCGTAACATATATGACATACATGACATACAGATAGACAGTACTGCTACATCTATACATTTATGACATACCAGTTTTGCAAATACAGTACTGTTTGTGATACAAAAAGAGTCCAGAAAAAAGAGTATATACATTTGACGTAGAAACTGTACATTGGATTGGGCAGGTGGG